>NC_065506.1:10910543-10928076 GCF_006386435.1 Epinephelus moara | reverse complement strand
GATTCATTACAATATCGTAACATGGTTTAGATTTCTAAATAAATATTCACCTCGTCGCTAGATAGACCTACTCCTGAAAAACTTGTGCGCAAGGCTTTTTGTCCCTACGAGGCCGCCGTCATTTACCCGATGGGAGGGGTGAGCGAGTGAGCCCTGCAATCTAGAATTTGACAACTGATGTCACTGTTTTCAACCCATTTTACACACTGGCCCTTTAACTATGAATTTCATATCAACCAACAATCAGGTGTTTGACATTTAAAGGACAAATGTGTAGAATTTAACATCCAGCGATGAGGTTGCAGATTGTAACCAACTGAATACCCTTTCCCTCACCCCTCTCTTGCCAAGCTTGTAGTATAGGACTCACTTCCTATGTACAGTAGTACTCAAATGCGTCAGCTTTCTTTTTTCCTCCAACATATTTCCAATGCAACTATTCACATGAAATTTACACTAGACATTGATAAAGAAATTGTTGTTCTATAGTTGTAGTATTTGCAGAAAAGTTAGATGTTTGTCTCATCTGATCACACTTTGTTCTACTTGTAATCTATAGGCTTCTCCAAATGTGTAGAAAACTTATAAACAAGCTCATAGGCAACAATACAAAGTGCCATGTTTGGGGGAGAAATGGCTCTGCATATGACGTTAATAAATACCACACCTACAGTGTAGTTTGGAGGTTGAAGCATCATGGTATGGGGCTGTGTCACTTCTCACAGTACCAGCAGAATCCAAATTATTAAAGGGAAGATGATTGGAGCCATGTACCATCCACCAAGATGGTGAGGATGAGACACATGTGGACCTTCAGCAGGATAACAACCCAAAACATACTGCAAAGCAGACTCTCAACTGGTCCCAGAGAAGGAAAATAAAGGTGTTTGAATGGCTCAGTCAACTTAAACCTGATAGAACATCAGATTTTGTGGAAGGAACTAAAGATGAAGATTCGAAAGCGGTCCCACCAGAATCTTTAAGATTTAAAGACTGTTTTGTCTCTGAAAGTAACAAAGAAAAAAAACAATTCTCAGGTGTTTATATGCAAATGAAAACATAATTGTGAATATTATATTCCATTTCTGCTAATAGATGCTCCTAAATCCTACACACTTACCCTGTAATCCTACTTTCGCAATTAGTAAAATCTGTATACATCAGGGGATATCAACTAGATTTGTCCAAGAGCCAGAATTCTTCTAAGCGGACACTGTGGTGGCCAGACATTCAAATTTATATATATATATGATTGGGCGGTGTGGATTGGATAAGTGAAGCTTATGTATAACAAGCAAAATATGGGTTAATCAACCACCTGCACCCAACCCGACCTGCAAACTTCCTGCATTATAGTAGCACAGCCGTCAGGACTAAGGACAGAGAAATGGACAGAGACAGATTGAGCACTGCGTTGTGTGAGAGAAAGAGAGATACAAGGAAAGAGAAAGAGAAGGTGGAAGGTGAACTACTGCATGCAATCTTTCCGTAAGTTTCCTTACTCAGGACACTGCTTTGTCAGTTCTTGACATTTGATATTGTTCTAGTAGCTTACCGTACTCGCTGCATCTCTACTGCACATAATAGGCTGACAGATGGATTTATCATATCTTTAGTACCCATGGGTCAAAGCACATATTTAAGGTTGGTAAATCATTTCTAATTAAATTATTTCCATCTCAATTGTTGTCAGGTTTCATCAATATTGGAAGAAAAAAATACCAGATATTGTATCATAAATACTCAAATGCATTTTTTTCCTCCTCACATTTTCTTAATTAATTGATATTCTGTGGGCCAGTTGGAAGGCTTTGGCAGGCCGGCTGTGGCAAGTGGGCAGCCAGCTGATAATAGCTGGTATACATAATAGAAATGATAGGAGAAGGTTCAGCTAAAATGATAAACAGCTTATTTATTAACAACACCAAGAGTCTACAGCCATGCTAATGGCTCAGTGAGGCTGTACTTAGGTGCAGCGGCGCTTTGAGCCAAATGCTAATGTCAGCATGCTCGAATGCTAACAATGACGATGCTCCGGTAGGCAGATTTGGTTATGGAATAGTCAAAAGTTTGATTGGAGAAATCAAAGCTTTGGCCTGACGATAGCACTTGATGAAAGGTCAGGTCATATTTCCTTAAAAAATAAAAACGTGAACCCCATTGTGGCGTCAGAGGTAAAGACACAGGATCACCTAAGTGGAATACATAGACATGCACCTAGTTAACCAAGTTACACCCAGCTCTTTCCAGTGAGATGATTTCTTAACTGTCTTGTAAAGGAGAATGCTGGTTTCTATAATAAATTTCTCCTGTATTTCTTGGTCATCTGTATGGTAACTGGATTTCTAATCTGCTTTTTACAAGTACTTATGTGTATAACAAAGACTTTGGACGAGGAGAGTAACAGCAGGGCAGGTCAGTGAAAGGTGAGATAATTACACGGAGCGACGTGTTCTACTATTTGAAATGATTCTATCCAAGTTGGACTAAAACTAACACAATAGCCTGTACAAGTCGGAATAAATTGGTTTGCACCACAGACCATTTGATGAACTGTTAAATTCAGAGACACTGATGCTGTGAGGAAAAGCTGTGCTCCATCTATCTGCTCTGATTTACAGTACTATAGTGCATATAAATGTATTCTGGTTACCCTGGTTACTTAAATGCATGTAAAAGTACTGAATAAATTTTATCCTTTTTGGACCATGGATGTCTGTTTGACATGTAGGAATAATTTCTTAACAGGATTAAATGTGCAAGTAATGTCTACACATATTTTAGTCAAATATATATAAAATTTCACATAACAAGCAATTGGTGTGAGTAGATTTTCCTGGGGTAACGTTTCAGAAGCAAGATGTAGGTTTAAAGTACATGTTTGAGGCACAGACATGTAACACATGAGGAAGTTTCCTTGGGTGATTTCCTCATTTCCACTGTGATGCTGGTGCAGCAGTACACTACAGAAACGTAACAGGTCATGCAGTGTTGTATTTTGTAACTGTTTTAACATATGTGAGTCAAGGTCAGAGTACGAGTTCACGTAAATTCCGGTTCTCTAGCTGAAATACCTAAAGACCTGATCTCACTCCATTGAATTAGGCTTTTGAAATGTAGTTAATGCCCATATAGAAATGATGCCTGTATCTCCTCATGGGAGGCTGAGTTAAGTTTGTAACTGGTGGTGAAGTATGTTCACATAACACAGAGCAGGTCAGCTTGCACAACTCAGTGCCTTGCAAAACACTGACATGAACATGAACTAACTCTTGTCAGTTTGTGCAGCACAATAAGTATTCTGAACACTACAAAAGCACTCTGAGTCTAAGTGCTATTCCGCCAGGAATTATGCCTTTTCTTTACTGTCACAGCCATTCACACGTTTCATGTCACTGTTCACACTGTGTTCGACATCTGTTATCACACTCTTACAGTGTTTACTGTAAATGTGTACATAAACACAGACTGAGCTTTTCAAGTGACTTTATTAAATTAACTTTTGCATACTTTCATCATAAAAGAAAAATTATTAGCCGAATGCCTTTGCGCAATGTTTTCTAAATTGAATTAACCGAATTGAATTGAATTTGTTTGAGCTGGTATATGCATGTGAGGAACTTAGAGAGAGGGATGAAGCAGAGGCAACAGCTGCACAGCCTGAATAAAGGTCACATGTCAGGGAGTAAGCTGTAACCCCGTTCGAGAAGCTGACTTCACAAATGCAGACTAGTCTGGGGAAAATGAAAAGACCAGGAGTAGAAGAAATACACACTGGCAGTACATTACTGTGCTCTGTCTGACTCAGGGACTGCTTCTTGTCCAGCTGACACAGCATAGCAGAATAAAATGGCTCCACACATCTGCTCTGACACACAAGCATCTAACACTGGACCAAAAAGGCACCTGGTAGAGATGATCATAAATAAATGTTTGATTCTGTGTCTCTTAAGAATGTTTAATTGGTGCATTGACATGAAGTTGACCTGCGATGCATCAGTGTCCTTGGCACTTAGCAAGTTTTATGTTGAGAGGCTCCTGCCTGTCTGGAAGACAAGAGATCAGCGTTATTGATGCTCCTAAGTAACACACCCACACTTTGTCTGATTCTTGTCTGGAGACGTGAAGATACAAGGACCTGACTTACGTGACACAGACACTGTATGAGGCACAACAGATTGTTCTGTACTTTAATTTTTTGGTATGTCTCTGTCTATGCACACATGCTGTGCCAAAGGCTTTTCTGATATCATATTCATGTTGTAATTAAACCTCTGTATTCAAGTAAGACCAGCTCAGGCTCATTGGATTTATTTTATTATTCATCAATATGAAGATTGTCCTCATTAGTGATGGCAGTGATGCTGCCTAAGAGCATTAAGTGGAGGAGTGAAGTGGAGTAGGAGTGAAAACAGACCAACTAAGGTCATGTAAAGTGTGGGTGTGTGAAGGTGTATACAATCTCAAAAACAACATTCTCAGTGAAGACTGGTAATGAATAATAGTGTAAATGTTCAGACTTTTTTGTCTTCAGAGCATTAGCTACAATAAGCTGCAATGGCTGCATGAAGAGTCATTTTAGAGCCACTTCAAGTGTTTTATAAAAGGCTAATGGAACAATGTTAGCAAGTTTGTTGTGTGAGACAGTTTTTTCTTCTTCACTGGTGTTTCAGCTTATATGGGTGTGAGTAAATATCACTTTTGCAAGAGTTATTGTGTCACCACTTCCTCTGTCTCTTTCTCTCTCCATCTAGTTAAGACAACCATTCTGAACTACCAGAGTCCCACCACTGGCCTTTTCCCGGTCAAAACATGCCCCACCTGCAAGGAGGCCAAGGTCCGGGACTCCCTGTACTGTGCTGCTGGTGCCTGGGCCCTGGCTATTGCGTACCGGTTAGTACACAAAAGACACTCTCACAGATTAACCATGCAGGATGTGTTTCATGTGTGCAAAACTGAATGTATCTTTAACTGAAATGTGTGTCGCCTTAAGGGGGCACTTCATTTGTGTTAATTAACACAGGTAAAATGGGACTTAGAGTCCCTACTCAGTGCCTAGTTTAATGGCATGACACACTGATTGATACACACTGTATCTCAGGACCCTGGCCCATCCCAGGGTCAGCTCCAGTATGCCATGCAGTTTGAAGCTGCACTAAACTTTGCACTACACTTCATGAGGTAGAGGCTGGGAAGGGGGTGTAGGTTTACCTAGCAACACATTCTCACTCCGACCTCGTCACATATTGAGGTTTTGATCATGGACTTTCCACGTCCACATATGACGTCCAAGGTACCCTTGCGTGCAAGGTACCTTGTTGGTTGTTGATGTTCTGGGACACCGTGTCAAGTTCTGCCTGTTACATGCATTGTCTTCAAGATACACCTCTGTTTTTACAGGAAATTTTGTTTAGGCAACAAATACACGTGGTTAGGTTTAGACAACGAAAACACATAAAAACACGTAGTTAGATTTAGGCCACAAAATAACGTAAAAATGTGGTTAGGGTTAGGCAACAAAAACACATGGTTAGGTTTAGGAAAAAAGAACAGGGTTTAGCTCTCGGGTGAAAGTCGGTGTTTGTTGGACCCATCCACTACCCCTCCCGCCTGCCCCACACAGACTTTTGCCGCCTTAACTTTTGTCCTTGTCCCGCTGCATTTCCCCCTGACACTGCCGGGTGCCATTAAACTATAACGGCAAAAGGCCACGCATCATGCCAATGTTAAAGGACAGCTTTTATCATTGGTTTCTGACGCCACTAGTCACTGCCCAAACACCGGATTTTGACAACTTCTGAGTGAGACCGGGCTCTGCCTGGAGATTATGTACTTTGGGGCCAATAAACCACTGGCATCCTATAACTTTAATTCTTGTGCTACATCCACACTGATATGTTTTTCATTTAAACACATCACTATGGCTACATTTCCGTCTAGCATCCACACTACTCTGGCATTTTGGAATCCCTAAAGTAGAGACTTTTGAAAATGCTGCTGACCCCATTTTAGTTTTAAAACGTACGGTTTGTGTTTTAGTATGGACCAGTGTTAATTTTGAAAGTGGTTTTAAATTTAGTCTTAGTCTTGAGACAGAAATGCTTATTAGTTTTAGTCACATTTTAGTCATTTTAAGTTTTAGTTGAGGAAAATTCATGACCTTTCAGTCAACTTTTAGTCATTATGTTTTTTATCTTTAAACTAATCCAGTTAGGCTAATTCATGTATCAGAAATCAGAATCAAGGTGACAGGTTGTATAAAATTTTATTAAGGCAATTTTTTCTACAACTACAAATAATTTCTACACACATACATACTTGCAACCTTTGACACCACAGATAACTAATTTGAGACAACTATGATTTGTACCCAGGTTCATTGTAAACTCTGACTCATTGATCTCACTGTTAAGAAGCAGAGAAATAACTTATTTAAAGCCTAAATTCTGTCTCAATCTGCAACATGTTAATCTGGAGGTTTAGATTTGTGTCCTCTCAGTGTTGGTGATTGAAACTAAACTTTCATCTCTGTCAGAGAAAACTGATCTGAGTTCAGACTGTTTACGTACAGCACAGCTACACTCACAGATAACTGAGCCTCCTACCTGCCTGTCAAACAGCATCAACCCATAAACCTTTTCCAGTCTGGACTGAGTGGAGTCCTATGGAGATCAGCTGTGAAATCTGGCGGCCGGTGGCTTGCTTGCTCCACTGCTGTTCAGCGGCTAACAAGCGGAGCTAACTGCTAACAGCCTCTGCTGCAATTAGCAAACTCCACAAATCCATTCAGCAGCTCCACCATCCACAGTCAGACACACACGGCTGAATATCTACTGCTGAATTACAGCTCACGACATGCACCAACAACTGCAAGCACGGCCGTTCTCAGCTTTCAATGTCTGATAGTCCACCTAACATTTTTGTCATGTCTTACTAAAGAAAATGAAATGTATATTTTGTCTCAGTTTTTATTATCAAGATCTATTCTTAATTTGTCATCGTCTCGTTTTCATCATGCAAAATAGGTAATTGATGAAAAATTTTCGTTACAGTTTTCCTCAGAAAAATTGACACTGGTCTTGATGGGTGGAAATGGAGGCTTGATGACGTAGAAACACACGTTCACTTCCCAATAGGGTCTTTTCAGTCATGACTTGTCAAATGAAAAACATTCTAATTAGGCCTAGATACCTTTAATCAATAGCAATGCTTAGCCTTCTTGTGCGGGTACTCCTTTCTCATTGCCATGGCTTCCTGTGGTGATGGATAAGGTAAATGCTCCTGATACCGCTCTAACATGTCGCCGTATGTGCTTCGCAACTTGACCGCCTTACAGACATGATTACAGTAACCGTCCCACTTCTCCGTCGGTCCAAGCAAAGAAATCTCTTGTTACTTCTTGCCATGTCCGTAGCATTTACTGTAACTAAGCAGCTACCTGCAGAGTAGAAAATCTGCTACCTGTTTACATCAGCACACGCATGCCAAGTGTACGTGAATGGTCATCAAATATGCGTTCTCAGGCGTGTTAATATGGACGGAGATTATTTCTGTGTGTAAGGTGATTGTTATCATTTTAAAACACTGTTTAAAAATGAAACTATTAGTGTGATTAGTAGTATAGCTAGAGGTGGTGATTTTGGCAGAGTACTTACCTGTTGCTATATACAGTAAAGGATAGTGGTATCGTTTTGTGTGCATGTGAATATGCACCATAACTGACCAGTGAAGTTATTCACTTATCGTGTCTTTATAGAGCATTAAGTGCAGAACAGACTAAAAGTCTTTAGTTACATAGGTTTATGGGTCTGCCCTCCCCCCATCCCTTCTTCTTCGACTTTTGGTTTTGTTCCGCTCTCTTCTATTTCATGCTTACTGACCCTGATCTCTAATCTGCCTCTGCCATTTGAAGCCTTTGCTTTTTAAACACATCGGGATTGTTAGTTCAAGGAGAACACTTTAGAATTTCACTGAGAACCGTCTGAAGGCCCCAAACTCCTTTATCAGCCATCCCTGCACTTGATGCCTGCATTCCTCGGTGATTATGTTTCAAGGGAAAAGAGCACTTCCGCGAAATGAGCCTGTAATAGGACAGAGGAGAAAGGATGGAGAGAAAGGTGTGAAGAGGGAGAGAGAGAGAGAGATTGGGAGGAGGGAGACAGAGAGGACATGGAGAGAAGGAGATGCTAAAGGTAGAGATACGAGGAGTGGGTTAGAGAGTGAGTTGGCAGAAGGGGAGATCAGGCAAATGGAGAGATAAGAGCCAGGGAGAAAAATTGGGAGATGGAGAGAGAGAGACTGGGTGGAGAAATGAGATGGAGGGGAAAGACAGAGGGAAAGAGAGGGGTAAAAATAGAGTGTACTGCAGTGATGTGACCAGCGGCAGATCTCAGTCATCAGTCATGGCTGCCTCCTATTAGAATTGTCACTGGGATTTAATTAAGATGATTCTCATCTGACAGGCTTGGCTAGTGCCATTACTTACTTCACGCCCAGCTGCTGGGTGTGTGTGAGTGTGTTTGAGTGTGTGGCAGTTGGATTCGACAAACTCCTATTCTAAGTAGACATGAGAAGTTCAGTCCACTACCTTGCCCAGTCACATTTTATTCTTTATTTTTGCTACACTTTATTTGTTATAATAATTCATTTTTATAATGGGGGGAAGGTTCATGAGTGGGTGAGTCCCTAATATTTTCTTGTAGTTGTCTAACCTTCCTGACACCCATTGTATTTTCCTGATTAATTATAATTAAATTTGAGGAGCTGGGTTTGTTACTGTAACCCCTGGCCAGTGTTGGATCCCCTCATGCATATTACAGTGTTGAATACTTGTAGTCCGGTAATGAAGTACTTTAAAACAGGACGTTGGGAGATGAAAAGCTGTCTGCTGTATTCTCTGCCTGCAATCACTTTTGATGTGGTGGGTCACATCCAAAAGACAGTGTGATTAATGTGCCGTTTACCACTGGAGTTTCACCTCAGCGGCTCGGCTTTCCTCTGTCGATATCCAAAGTCATTATTAGCGTGACCTTTGTAATGTGCATCTGAGATCTGCCAGCCCCACCAGGAATGTGCTGACTAGCAGTGTGGTCACTGCAGCTGTAATTGATTGTCTTCTGAGTGGTATCTTAGCAAGATCACTTCCTTAAAAACAACACAGTGAATGCTAAGCTTAAAGGGAGGTGTTTCAAATGAGAAAAACTAGTGATACTGCATGTTCAAAAAACAATGACATTATTTTTGACTACATTTTGGTCACTTGGAATATTTGTTAGCTATGCTGGCAGCCGTTCCACCACTTTGGTCTAGACTGAAATATCCCAGCAACTGTTGTATGGGTTGCCATGACAACATTTATGGTTCCAAGTGTGAATCCTACTGGTTTTGATGATCTCCAGACTTTAAATCTAGCGCCAACAGCACGTCAACATTTTAATTTATCCAATGCTTTGTCTTATTACCAAATACCTGCAAAACTAATGACATTCCCATTAGCCTCCACTGCTCTTAAATGGACAGTTCACACCACAATCAGAAATACATTTTGTCTGTCGTGCTATTTATCAGCTTAGATTGTATTGCTGTAAGTTGGAGAGTGTAGGAGATATTGGCTGTAAAGATGTTTACCTTCTCTGCAACATAACGGAACTAGATGGCACTCGACTTGTGGTGGCAAAAGAACCAAAAACTACATTTGAAAAACTGAAGAGCAATGTCTCTTTCCAGAAACCATGACCCGGTTAGTCAAGATAATCCACAGACCTTGTTGTGAGCAGTTTCATATAGGAACTATTTTTTCCTTCTGAATTACACCTGCCAACTGTTTCACCACACAGAAGGAAGTATGCATCTTTTCATGGATGAGAGGCTCATGCTCGTGACAGCGCAAGATGGAGACAATATGGACGTCTCCCTCGGTTGAGCTGTAATGTTAGCTAGCTCAGTGGTGCAAGGTGAACCAGCAGTAGATGCACACTTCTTTCTGTGCAGTGATACGGTGGCTTTATGTCTTAAATCATTATTTAGGTTTAGAACAGTTTGTACAGTTGTAGAAACATTGAACTCATAATAGCTGAAGTCTAATTAGTTTCATGTATTCATCCACTCATTGTTTGTTTTCCCCTCATGTGTTCTCCCTGCTCCCCCTGGTATGCAGACGCATTGATGACGATATGGGGCGGACCCATGAATTGGAGCACTCTGCCATCAAGTGCATGAGAGGGATCCTCTACTGCTACATGCGACAGGCTGATAAGGTGAGTTTTTTAGTCAGCCCCCACTCAGCTCCCACTTTCACTCTGCGTGTTTGCATAAAAGCACTCTGCAATTACACACTGTATTGCAGATCAAAGGTGTATTTCTGAGCTGCTATTCATCAAAGCCTCTCAGAGCTGGAGCACTGGACACATCTGGTTCCTCTTTAATATCATAACAAATGACAATGGGAGCAGGTTGCTTTAGTCCTGAGGGCTTAATAACCGACAATCTGTTAATTGCCAAAGACTTTTGCTCCACAGGGGGAAATTTCATGCCACGTCTGCAGGAAACCCGATGCATGCACAAGACTAGGCTGTGAACGAACCAGACTGGGTGAAAACCTTGTATATGGCTGAATCATGTATGGTCAATGAGCAAAATTTTAGCCAAGTCAGTTCAATAGTCAGTACTAGTGTCTATAAGGTGAATTCCTGCATATTGAATGTTCATCTGCAATTGTTTGTAGCTTTTCAAAGTACACTAAAGTAGCATATCACATGACATTGTTAAAATACGTTTGAGACAAATAACTGAGGACTGCTTTAATTTAATAAATACAATAATATAACCATGCTATTTGTAGTGTTATGACGGGAATTATGTTACTTTGTTAATTAGACTAGACCTAGGCTGCATCCCATGACAGTGTTGAACATGCCCACAGCCTCAAATATTGGTCTAACGGAAAACAGAGCAAGATAACTTTCCTGCTTCAGCTTCCAGACCGTGGTTGGGAAGCACAGGGGAGGCTTTGTTTTGCCTCCAGGGCCGAAGTTGATGCTCACTTTGCTGAGCTGCTGCAGCATTTATTCACAGACAAATTAAAACCTACACTGTTCATTTACAACCACTTGACAATTCTCTCGACCACCCTACTGACAGCTTGTATCTGCGTAATGGCACGGAGTAAGATGAGAGGGAAATGAGACCCCACAGTTTTTTCCTGATGGTCTGAATAAATCGTTAAATTTGTCGCCAAATGCTCTATGGAAATAAAGTCGCTAAGACGGTCTGAGAAGTTGCTAAATCTAGCGAGAAAGTTGCCAGATTGGCAGCTCTGTACACACTTGTTATGCCCACACAACTTAATTCTTGTAAGGTATGCATCAAACTGTGTCAACACCCTACAAACATAGAATTGAAACACCATGTTTGAAACACATCTATCGGAAAATATACATTCTCCAGAAAAAAGTTGCACCCAAAATTACAATATTTTAGAGCTTGCCCTAAAGTTCTCAATTGAGGCTCTCTCCCAAACTTTGCGGGTAGCGAACACATTGTGCTGCTACAATAACCACGTGTATCGAGGAAGTGGATCAGATGATTGATAGCGGAGGCAAAGTTGGTACCAGTGGAAATACTGTCGTGACTCACTCAATGATCCACTTCATGTCGTTCGCCTACCGCTCAAGAACCAACTCATGACCGACTCTTGGTTATTATCACTTCAGCAAACAGCAAACACTGACAGTCAACAGTAATTTGGCATGATAGCGTATCATATTGCGAATGCTAAGACAGCCATTGCTCCTATGCTACATGAAAGAATAAGAATCTTCGGGCCTGGCAAAAAGTTACTGCTCACTTCCAACTCAGATAGTTCCAGCAACATGACACCGAAGTCTGACACACTCTGTCTTCGGCTCAGGGGGTTGTGAATGACTTATACTGTGACTCAGAGTTAACTTGTTCCTTTTTAAGAGTTGTTGAGAAAATCCGTTCACCAATCTAACATCACAACTGAGCGACAGACTTTTGTGTTTATTAGGCCTGACCCCTGCTTTGCTGCAGTCCAGCCAACTATGGCAAAACACACCATTTTACACAACCAAAGCAGAACCAGATATGTCCTTTGTATGCTGATTTTTTTCCATTCCTCACAAACAACATTTTTAAGCAGAGCAGCTGGCTGTGTCACTGTGTACGTGCATGTGTACAGTGTGTGCCTTTGAAAGCCATTCTGTTTCATCTTGCCTCGACCTTGACGACCTAATTTAGGGGTGAGCTTTCCTGTGTCTTAATTACAAAGCTGCGTTTACACAGTTAATTACACAGAGCAGCGTTCGTTACGGCCCCGTCTCCAACACTTACCAAGAACATGGCATTTTTAATGGAGACGTGACACAGGTCCACTGCTGGGCAAATATCACAGAGCAAATACAGCAGCTGGGCCCCACTGTCTGTCTACAGCCTGGTGCACAGGGATAATTTTCTGGAGTGATTTTTTTTTTTTTTTTTGTACTTGGGCTAAACAAATAGTTAAAGTCACTGTGTCAGTTGATAGGGTGAATTTTTGTCTGGGAACCTACAAAGCATTTAGAGCCAGAAGGTGCCGGGGTATAATGCTGTTATTTTCTTAGGCAGCCAGAAGCATTGGACTTTGACACTAGAGAGAGGATACATGTTGTTACTGTAGGTTTATCTTACTAAAACACTTGGTTATGGTCACGAAAGTCAGACATTAGAAATTAGATTGTGTATAAACATTATTTTAAGGCGACAGGGTTGCTAGTCAGGCAGATAGAAACTCACAAGCCAGATAACATTAAGGTTACAAACAACAATCTTCATGTCAATAACTAATAACACAAGAGTTGCTACATTATGTGACTCATTTAAAGAAAATGCCTTTTCAAAAAACATACATATCTATACCTCAAATATAATGACACCCACCCCCCTCCCCTGCTCCAGCAGTACAGTAAAACTTATAGTATCACCCTCTTGCTTAAAGTTTTTCCAACTGCTTTGCAGCATCCACACATTTTTCCCAACACTCAGTTCACTTACCTCTTCACTGCTGGAGACTCAAAGTTGCTGGACTGAAAGCTGCCCTAATTTATATTTTTATATTAACAAAAGATTAAATAACTGCATGTAATGTGAAAGGTGACACCCGTTGTGGACAAAAAACAGAGAAAATTATCACCCAACTCTGCAGAATGTCTCAGCTGTATGGAGCATTTAAGCACAGTTTAACGTTAACTTGTACAGCTGTTGGTTCATTTTCAGTGCTCTGATAGTGTCATTTTGGGCCGCAGCAGGCAGCTGTTTTCAGCAAAAAAGTTCAACTTCCAGCTTTTATTATTGTTCCCCAAAGGGCAATCGGTCTTTGCAGCAAGACACAGACACAAGACGATAAAATACAAATATCAAAAAGTCCACGTGGGGCACTGAATGTTGCAGACTTGGGGAAAACAGCAGTGGTCCTGGGATGACCTTCACATCATCTTACAATTTCATGTAATAAGAATAAAGGGCCACATTTTTGGACATCAGTTACAAGCTCAGTATCTCTAATATAAATAGATGAATTACTGATTTGAATACGACATGGATATGCTCTAAAAACACTTAAAAAACACTGCATGCTACCTGCGCAACACCAAATGGCAAAGCTGGCATTAAGCTGCTGAACATAATGGAGCATTTAGCTGCTAAACAACCAGGATATGTATTGCCTGCAGGAGTTGGTAGAGACCAAAAAAGAGCTAAAAGGAAAGAGAATATTGGACTTATATTCGTGACGTGTACACAAACACAACTCCAAATCAGTGCTATGTCACTCTGTGGCTGCTGGCTGTGTATTAAAAGAGCCCGGTCTCACTTAGAAGTTGTCGAAATCCATGTGCATACTGTAAGATTCTAAAGTCAAACCCTGTTCTTTTTTCCTAAACCTAACCATGTGCTTTTGTTGCCTAAACCCAACCATGTGTGTTTGTTGTTGAAGGAAAAAAATGTCAATTTGCAGTGTTGTACCAACGTAGTGCTTTTATTTTGAAAGAGACCTTCAATTTCCTATGAAAACAGAAGTGTATCTTGAAAGAAGACAATGCATGTAACAGGCATAACTTGACATGGTGTCCCAGAACATCAACAACCAACGCACCCAGGGTACCTTACACCTTGTATGTAGATGTGGAAAGTCCATGATCAAACTTAAATACGTGACGAGGTCAGAGTGAGTACGTGTTGATTAAGGCCACTGTTTGCTAACAAGTTTGCCATATTACTTTATTAGGTGATAATATGTCATGTTTTACAGTGTCATTGTAATATGTCAGCTTGTTGCACCACCCCTGTGAGATCATCATATCAATACAGGCAGGTTTAAAGTAACAGAGTTTAAGTTTAGGTGTAAATATGTGTCTTGATGTCTCATCTTTGCCTGCCTGCTGTCAGGCTGGGACTCAAGGCAGGACTCAGACGCAGAGATGACTTGGTTTAAATTGACTTTATTTTCAAAACCAACGTTCTCTATACCGAGTGACAAAACAAACAGTGACTATGAAATTTATCTAGAGGTTTTTTAAAAAAAGGAAGGTAACAAAAAAACGCTCCAAATGGAGGAAATAACTATAGATCAGCGGCTAAGAAAANGGCCAACTCCTGTGGTCTGCTGCCTTTTTGACCCAATCTCCTTGGCGGATGAGGACCTGCCGGGCGGCTGACCAGATGCGTCGGCATCGGCGGATCATGGAGTGGGCGGAGGGCACTGACACCTCAGGTTCTTGGTCTGCGAAAACAGGGGGCTCGTAGCCGTAAACACACTTGAAAGGTGAGAAACCTGTGGCTGAGGTGGGGAAGGAGTTGTGGGCATACTCAACCCAGACCAGGTGTTTGCTCCATGTTGAGGGGTTCTGGGACACTAGACACCGGAGGCCGGTTTCCAGCTGTTGATTGAGGTGTTCGGTCTGGCTGTTGGCCTCCGGGTGGTAACCTGAAGTCAGGCTGGCCTTGGCTCCGATGAGCCGACAGAATTCCCTCCAGAAGCACGACACGAACTGGGGCCCCCGGTCGGAGACGATGTCCTTGGGAAAACCGTGAACTTTGAAGACATGGTTAATCATAATTTCAGCCGTTTCCTTGGCTGAAGGCAGTTTAGGCAAAGCTATGAATCTGGCCATCTTCGAAAATCTGTCCACCACAGTGAGGACGGTGGTGTTACCTTGGGAGACCGGGAGCCCTGTGACGAAGTCCATGGATATGTCGGCCCACAGTCTGGAGGGGATGGGAAGCGGCTGTAATAGTCCCATGCGTGACCCGGAGGACGTCTTATTCCTGGCGCAGACCGAACATGCCTCGACGTACTCCCGGACCTGCGGTTCCATAGACGGCCACCAGAACCTCCGGGAGATGGCGAACATCGTCCGTCGAACTCCCGGATGACAGGAAAGCAGCGATGTGTGGGCCCAGTGAATCACCTGTGGGCGCAGATCAACAGGGACAAACAATCGATTCTCGGGGCACCCACTAGGTGGCGGAGCCTCACCATTAGCTTGCTTAACCTCATTTTCTATCTGCCAAGTAACCGCTCCTACCACACAGGTCAGTGGAAGGATAGGCTCTGGTTCCTTGGCAACAGGCTCAGGGTCGTAGAGTCGTGACAGGGCGTCTGGCTTGACGTTCCGGGACCCCGGCCTGTAAGAAAGAGTAAAGGCAAAACGGTTAAAGAACAGCCCCCACCTGGCCTGACGAGAATTTAGTCTCTTGGCTTTACGTATGTACTCTAGGTTCTTGTGATCCGTCCAGACGATAAATGGGTGTTCTGCACCCTCCAACCAGTGCCTCCATTCTTCCAGGGCCATCTTGACCGCCAGCAACTCCCGATTGCCGACATCATAGTTCCGCTCCGCCCGGGACAGCCGCCGCGACAGGAAGGCACAGGGATGCATCTTCCCATCCTGCTCCGACCGCTGAGAGAGGACCGCCCCGATCCCCTCGTTGGAGGCATCCACTTCAACCACGAATTGCCGTCGGTGGTCTGGCATTGTGAGGATCGGTGCCGTGGGGAAGCGGGTCTTGAGATCTTGGAAGGCGGCCTTCGCCTCCGGGGACCAGGAAAACCGCACCTTCGAGGAGGTTAGTGCATGAAGCGGGGCTGCTATTGCGCTGAAACCTCTGATAAACCGCCTGTAAAAGTTAGCAAATCCGAGGAACTGCTGAACCTTCTTGTGGCTATCAGGCGTGGGCCATTCGGCCACAGCGCTGACTTTTGCCGGATCCATCTGCACCCTCCCAGGTGCTACTATGAAGCCCAGGAAGGAGATGGTATCGGCGTGAAACTCGCTCTTTTCTGCTTTAACACAGAGTTTATGTTTTAGTAGTCGTTCTAGGACTGTGGCTACGTGTTTTCTATGGGTTTCTAGGTCAGGCGAGTATATGAGAATGTCATCTAAGTAGACGTATACAAAATGATCTAGGAAGTCTCTCAGGACATCGTTGATCATGGCCTGAAAGACAGCGGGGGCGTTGGTGAGTCCGAATGGCATGACCAGATATTCATAGTGACCACTAGGTGTGATGGCATGACCAGATATTCATAGTGACCACTAGGTGTGTTGAACCCCGTCTTCCACTCATCCCCCTCCCTGATCCTGACTAGGTGGTAAGCGTTACGGAGATCTAGTTTAGTGAAAATCTTGGCCTGCTGGAGCTGATCAAAAACAGATGACATGAGAGGTAGTGGATAACGGTTTTTAATGGTAATATCATTAAAAGGGCTGTAATCGATGCAGGGCCTTAGAGACCCGTCCTTCTTAGCCACGTAGAAAAAAACGGCCCCAGCGGCTGATGAGGAGGGGCGAATAAGCCCCGCCTTCAGTGAGGTCTCTATGTACTCTGTCATGGCCGCTCTCTCTGGTCCGGAGATAGAGTACAAACGACCCTTGGGGATGGTGGAGCCAGGAATCAAGTCTATGGCACAATCGTACGGTCTGTGTGGAGGGAGTGACATGGCCTTGGTCTTACTAAAAACCTCCCGGAGATGGTGGTAGCAGGAGGGTACGGATCTCAGGTCAGAGGTCTCAGGGTCTGTGGTAACATTGAGAGAGACATGGTTAATAGTAGTCATGTTTTTTCTCTGGACCGAGTTGAACTCACAGTGGTTCGCACAGTCCTCCCCCCATCCCAAGATTTCCCCTGTTCTCCAGTTTATGTGGGGGTTATGTTCCTTTAACCACGGGAAGCCTAGAATGAGTGAGTGCTGGTGGGAATGAAACAAGTGAAAATTCATGAGTTCATGGTGATCATCTACAATAACTTCGAGCAGTTCAGTCTTGTGAGTCACATTGAATATCAAGGTCCCGTCCAGGGCGCTGGCTTTTAATGGCCTGGATAATTGTTCTGTGTTCAACTTAAGCTTTTGGGCCAGATCCCAGTCCATGAGACTCTCATCAGCCCCTGAGTCAATAAGTACCCCAAGTGAAATTGTGGTGTCATGATGCTTTACCTTGATGGGCGTGAGATTACGTGGAACATGGTTAGGATCTGT
>NC_065506.1:10826896-10909332 GCF_006386435.1 Epinephelus moara | reverse complement strand
CTCCAAAGGAGGAAAACAAACGGCTATGAAAAATAATCCTGAGCTAAGGCAAGAAACTAAGATATAAAAGTTACAAACAAAAAATCACTCGTTTAGAGGAACAACGGCTTACGTGAGGCAACACTGTGGCTGTGGAACAAGGCTTGGAGATGAGCTCGGGTGATCAGACGAAGACACTCTGGCACAAGACAAGGGAGACACAGACTATTTAAACACACGGAGGTAATGGGGAACAGGTGGAGACAATTGGTAATCAGGGTGGACACACAGGCGACACATGAGGAAGGGCAAGTGCTCTGTAACGAGAGGAGAGTAAGGCCTTCAAAATAAAACAGGAAATGACAAGACCAAAATCCCAAGACAAGACAAACCTCACCGCGGTGTGACACCTGCTTTCTAAACAACTGCTATACACTGGCTTTATCTCTTCACCATGAGTTGTTTTGAAAAATCAAATGGATCTCCTTTGCAACCAGAAATGAAAAGGAATGGCCTGGTTACTGATTTGATGAGGTGCAAGAGTTTGTATTTTGCAACTTGAATTAAACGCACATACAATTTCCTTTTACTGGATGGGGCAGCAGACATTGAAGTGTTTCACTTATGACGCTGGCGCATTGCAGCACTTGAAACAATAAGCTAGATCTGGGGCCTCTCAGAATATCCCGAGAGTGGAGCCACTTGACACTATGGCTCTGCTGGAGCGAGAATCAGAGAGACCTCTGCACAGAAGTAGGTTTTATCGTAACATAAACAGCAGTACCTATTGTTAGCTGCTTACAGAGGTAGCTCTTTTTTTTACTAGCCAGCCCCCCCGCCCCTTCAAGTACTAGCCGCTGTGGGATGGCAGGAAGTGGAGCAGTTTGAGTAAAAGTGGGACAGAGGGTCTCCACTATGACCTGACTAAGAGAGAAAGAGAGCGAAAGCAAGAGACAAAGGTGGGCAGAGGGAGTGTGCCAGAGGAAAGAACAAGCAGGAAAAAAAAGGGGGAGCCTGAGAAAAGAGATAAAGACACAAAGAGCAAGGGGGACAACAAAGAAAAAGGAGGGTGAATAATAGAAAGTACTGGAAGAAAAGAGGTAGAAGTGAGGCGAGGGAGGGTGGGAGGGAGAAAGAGAAAAATGGAGACAGCGAGGGAGGGCTTGATGATGGAGAGAGCAGCGAAAGAGGTGGAGAGAAAAGAAACAAACGAGGTAAAAATGGGACAAAGGGCCAATTATTTATAACTCTGTGCGATGGGGCTGGCGGCCCAGCCGTAATTTGGAGCGTAGTTGAGTCGATGCAGCAAACACACACACAGACAACAACCAACAACTCACAGAACACAAAACACGACTAATATGTTGTTCAGGGTTTCTTTATGTGTTTGCTGTAAAACAAGTCATCGTTCGGTTGCCCTAAATCTGACCCTTATCTGTTTCAGGGCAGAGTACGTTATGTTGTACAGTATATCTCTCGGGGTTATTGCTCATAGGACAGATATACTGACTGTTCCAGTTTATTGTTTTTGGGAAACAACAGATTATATAAGGTATTTGTCACTAGAGTGTTTATGGATTCATGTAATCCTACATTTCGGGAAGTTGAACACTGCTTTAATGTCAGGATTAGCATTTAGAGTCCCATTGGAGGCACCTGTGCTGAAAGTTAGTACAGCATACAAGAAATGACTAGATGCATTGAAGATAATGTATGTGTGCTCATTTCTGCTGAAACATGATAGTAAAAACATTTGAATCTGCCTAAATTTATTGATTCTTTGAAGCTTTTGAAATGTATATGTACTGTATGGGTATGATAGATAAAGGAAAAATACTTAAAGGAACTGAAACTTTAGATGAAGCGGAGGCACTGAAAGTAGGTGAGTGGCATTTCAAACAGAAGCATTGAAAGCTATTTGAAGTGGTAGTAGACAAGTTTTTGGATATACCCCATCATTATGAAGTAAATGTTGATTTCAAAATGTAATGGCTATAGCAAGGATACTATTAGTGATTAGATTGGTTCCCTATAAGCCTCGCTTTCACCATGCAAATCTGTCTGCCACCGGGTATGATCTCCCGGAAAAATGACAGCTTGATTCACGACACAAAGGATGTGCGTCAGCCATTGCACAGAGGATAGCACTTTTGTTTTCCTGATAGCTATCAGTAGTTGTTCCCAGTTACCAAAGAGTATCAATTTTAGCTCTTTGATGTTACTATCCCCAGTAGCAGAAGTGCCAAAAACTGTTGTTCCTAGCTTGAGGTTGGCTCTAAAAGCAAAGTCAATCCCCACAGACCCAAATGTTAAAATGCCCAAATGTACAGTGGAAATAAACATGTTCACAGCCTGGTACAAAAGGTCAGTTTTGGTCTCTGTAACTAATTTCCCAGTTCCTGACAACTGTATGGGGTGATTTATTTTATATAACTCAACTGTTTACATTTTATTTAAGTATTGAAGTTGTTGAAGTATTGGTTGAAGTGAAAGAGCCGGAAGGAATTGAAGAGTCAGTTGAAGTGCAAGCATTAAAAGAGTTGAAATGACAGTTGAAAGAGAAGCGCTGAAAGAAGTTTAAGTGGCAGATGAAATTTAAACACGAAGTTTAAATTTCAGTTTAAAAGAAAAAGCTGAAAGGAATGGAAGAGTCTGTTGAAGTGCAAGCACTGAAAAGAGTTAAGTGTCAGCTGAGATTGGAGAAGGTGAGATGTAAAAATGAGGGAGGCAGGGAGGCAGACTCACAAAACAACCAAAACAGTACAGCAAATTGACCATAACAGACATTACAGCAGAGAGAGTCCATTACCATGTATTAACTGGATACCCAAGGTTCCCAGTTATGTGTTTTTGAATGTGTCCAAGGCTGCTACTGTGGGGTACTGTACCTTTCATGAGGGAATGAATGCCTCTCGGTCGCTCTTTCACTGCTCCCTGCTTACCCTTGACCTCTCTCTTTCATCCTGTCCTCTCTGTGTCCGTGTGTCTCTTTGCCAGGTGGAGCAGTTTAAACAGGATCCCAGCCCCACCAAGTGTCTGCACTCAGTGTTTCACGTCGACACCGGTGACGAGGTTCACACCTACAGCGAGTACCACCACCTGCAGGTCAGCCAGCGAGCAGACAAGTGCAGAAATTAGGCAACCCTCCGTTGCAAAAATCAATTGAAAATTATATTTTTACATAAATGCAAATACACAGTGTGTCTTGGTATGTTTTGGATATGTGTCTGTCCACCTCAGTGAAGTGTCCAGATGGAATGAACATGTCTACAAGGGCTAGAATCTTCTCAAGGCTAAAGAGACAGGTTTCACATGTGTTAAAAAACAAATCCCGCACACTACTTTGCCATTATATCTCTGCTCACATATCTCATGTACCAATATTGAAAATGATTTCACTGGCTGTGGTCCAGGAAGAAACTCGATGAGAAGCAAACCTTTTTAAAACTGAATGAACAACAGGATGTACTAATTAGCCAAACAATCTCTTGAGGTTTTGTTTTTTAGTGTAAAAAATGCCCATAAAAATGTTTTATTTCTCCTTCCCTCTACTTGGCATTCATGTATGGTTGGAAAATTACTTGTCCTCAGAGGTGGATGTGCATTAAATTGGCAATAAAACAGCTTATTCTTCTGTCAATGGTATTGACAGAGGTCAATTTGGTGTGTAACGTTTGGATGGAGATTGCACTTCAAATGAACGGTAGCTAATACATCAAGAGAGGCAGATAGAAAATCAAAATTATCATGCTGTGACAAAGGTAGCCTCATAAATCATCAAGCTGTATGGATGTTAAACACTTACTGTATATACATTCAGTCCTTGGCTTCCTCCTCCAACAGCTTTGCCATGAAGTAAATTGTGTTATTGATGATGCCAGTCCAATGCCAAAGGCCTAATAGCTAATACAAGGCTCACCCCTCAGCCTCTGCACCACGTAGGAAACCGAAGACGGCTGTATTGACAAATCTGAAAATATCTCACAGTGTACAAATGACAGTAATTTTTTTTAATGGTATCTAATCCACTCTGTCCTTCCCTCTGTCACTGCTGCAGATCGATGCCGTTTCTCTGTTTCTGCTGTACCTGGTGGAGATGATCTGCTCTGGTCTGCAGATCATTTACAACACTGATGAGGTAAACAAGACACGAAAATGACTGCCGAGGTGATCGATTTTGGACACAAGGGATTTACGCCCTGTCCTGTTTATTGGTTTGATATTTTCTGGCGAATCCACTAGCAGCAATCAGTATCTGTCGTAAGCCACAGACAGTCAAACAACGTCTTTTCTTATATAGGTCATTAACATTGAACAAAAATACATTTCCCCATGCAGAACATTGTTTCCTATGCAGAATGCTGCTGCCAGTTTTAAAATTACTGTACATATTTTATTTTTCAAATAAGTAAAAAACAATTACACTGCTTGTAAAATAACCAGACATGATTATCATTATTTATTTATTTCAACCTAATTTCGGTCAATTGAAGTATTTGTAGTCATGCTCCAGATCTAGATTGAAATATTTCAACAACTGTTGCACGGATTGTCATAAAGACATTTGTGGTCCCAACACGGTGAGTCCTACCGACTTTGGTGAACCCCTGACTTTTTATCAAGGGCCACAAGCTGGTCAGCTTATTAATATGTCTAGTGCTTTGGCCAATGACCAAAGTCCATAGATATATTATTGGAACTAGATACTGGACCCGCAAGTTGACGGCTAAAAAGTTTCTAGCGTCTGCTTTCATGTACAGGTTATCAGCACTGAATATGTGCAGTAGTGTTTTTCCTGCTGACTGGTCTGGTCACAGAAATGGCTGGACTTTTTTTGTTTTGTTTTGGTCTGTTTGTTTTTAGGCAAAAACCTTAGGAGAGAGGGTTTTAGTTACGCAACAGGCAACATTTTGCTGAAGAAATAATAAATACCTTGTTTATTTTTGTTGTTTTAGATAGTAATGGTGATGTTTCAGTTAAAAGTAACATTTGTTTATTATTGCTCATGTTTAGGGTAAATGTGATTATTGCTTGCCCCCATGCGTCCTCCAAGTGGCTAGGCCCCAAAAAAGCTTTCCCTTTTTTACTCCCCTGTGAGCAGCCCTGCCTGCTGACCCCGTCCTGTAAGGTCCTGTTCAGCCCCTAGACTTTACATTGTGAAAAGGTCACAGATTTTTAAATTGCTTTTCTCGGCTCAAGGAAAGGTTTTACAAATATAAAGTGTTCATGGATCAAAAATTCATCACGGAAAGATTCATAATTTAACTCTTTTGCAATTTGAGCGGTCCTGTCAAGACTAGAAACATCTCCTTTTTAATGGTTGTCTATGGGGAAAGGTTGTTCTCAATGTCAGTGCCACATAGCAGGTGTTTGCATTAAGATGATGAAAATAGATTGCCATTAGCATGCTGATAATAGCATCTACTAGCTATGGCTGGTTTCAAGTACAGCGTGACTGTTAGCATAGCTGTAGGCTTTTAGTCCTTTTATGTGTACATGACTGACAGCGTATACATACTTTGAAGCGTCTCTAAACTAAATTCTGATGTCTGTGAGAAGCATTTTTTACTTTTTATGGGTCGGCATGCATGCACATAAAATTCCTGATGTGAAAATGTATCACGGAAAATCTGTTTATTCTAAAGCATATTGTCGGACCTAATGAGATTCCCAAGTCTTAAATTATTTGATGCTACCTTCTGAAGATCCAAGCAGATGCTATAAAGTAAGAGCATGGGATTTCTAAAGGCAGTTAGATGTACCCTAAATCCCCTACAGATATCCTAGAGCCGACACAACTGCAGGATCAGGGGACAGTAGCTCACTTTTATAGCTCGGCTCACATTTATATTTTTGCTGAGCCGCTCAATTGACTTTCAACAGGGAAACGTTTAGATGATTTCATTGTGGAGGCTTTAATGTCCTCCTGGGAATCGAACCGCTAACGTCTTATTTGGCAGCACACCAGCCCAGACTATTACGGGGAAAGCTGCTTTGAATGGTTTCCTTCAGAGTGTGATGTATCTGTCCGGTGTCATTTTCTTTATGTTTGACTCTTAATAAAACAACAAAGCAACTTGGCTGTTAAGTTTACACAGTGTGCTGTTTATTATGTGGGCCCCGAGGAGCAGTTGGAACTTCATTAATTCTGTTAGTTTTTATAGTCTGCTCGTTCACAGCTTTACTTACCGCCACAGAGCGGTGAAATTTGTGCCGCTGGTAAAGGAATCCATTTGTTTACTAGATTGGGCTTATCTTAAGAAAGTAAGGGCATGGTAAAACATTTTGCCACTAACCAATTAGTGCGTGCAGTCTTCACTTTGTTTACAGAAAACCCTCCCTAATAACCTCTCATTTTCCTCTATTTTTTACTCCTGATGGCAAACAAATTGACAATGCAACTTTTTTATGAGGGCAGTCCTGTTTGCATAGCAGCCTTAATATGCATGCTTAAACACTGTTTATTAGGTTGCATAATTCAAACTAAGACACCCCATCATCCTTCTATTTCATATCATCAGATCCATTGAGCAAAAAGGACTTTGTTTTCTCACTGAACGCTGGATGAAAAGCGTTTCTTTTGGACTGATTACATTGTTACAGTATCATTTATTAGTTTGTTGTTAGCTGTCAAGGCTTGTGAAGTCTGTTGGCGTTTACTTGACTGAGCTGGAAGCTGCATTGCAGTATTTTTTTTTTTCTTCACAAGGTAGGTGGTATAGAAAGGCTGCTGCTTGTCCTCTGAGAAGATGCACTATCGACCTCCTTCCAGATGCCATTTTCAGTCTCATGCAGCATGAAATGGAGCGTCTCATTAGCCCCTGTGCGTTTTTTTTCCCCACACGATACAGGTGTGTGAATTTTGTCACTGTGTGAGTGCTGCAGGCACATGGGGTAGAAGCAAATGTGTCCATGTGCACAATATCCACCTCCATAGATAAAGAAAAAAAGGCAGAACTGGCAGGGACTGTCGTCTGGCGGCCAGGAGACAGAGAGGCTTGTTTGGCCGGTGGGCAGTAACATTCATTAAGATACCATTAAGATACTAAAAAGTTCCCCTCATTAATCACTTCACTCATAAAACCCCAAATAAGAGGACCTGAGAACCTTTCTGTCTTTACCAGCCTCGTCTGCTTTCCTCCCTCTCTCCCTGCCCTCCATCACAGACTGGCCTATTTAAGTCCTACACCGGTTGTATCTGCTTCTCTCTATCTTTCTCTTTCACTCCCTCATCTTTCTCTTTTTCTCCCCCCCACTTTGTCATTTTAGATTAAATCTCCCATCAGTCAAGCTCACACACGCACACACATGCACACACACATGCACACACTGCGACTTTCAGGTCTTTTTAATGATTCAAGGCCTTTAAGTCATCAAACAATTTATGTCTCTCCCTTTTAGTTTTTTTTTCTAGATGTGCCTATTGATTTTGACATGTCTCTCACATACGCAGGGTCTTTCTCCACAGCCGGTGTGGGGCAGATCACAGATACGCATAACCCCCTGCTAATTACAACTTTAAAGCCACAAGGCCAGCGTTTTGTTTGGCAAGCAAGGACACTGCGGATGAGTTTTTATCAGGCCGATGCGCTGATAATTAAAATTGTGCTATAAATGGATGTTGTGATATTTGTCCATTCAGTGGCGTGTCATGGGCAGTTGACAAGCCAATGAAGCTATAGCATCACATACGGCCACACTTTACTACTTAATTACACCTCATCTGGAGCTGCAGGGACAGTTTGACCTTGAGCGTTGATGAAGAATCAACTTTCTCGTCCACATTACTGACCCGTATAATTAGAGGGAGAGTTACACACCTCACCCCAGATCAATATCAAAGGTCACGCATTACTGTATACGTATGTAAGTGTGTTCTATAGGCTGTGTGTGCATGTGTAGCTGCAGCTGAGGTTATGTGTGAATGTGTGTCTCATTATGGAAATATGTCGACTACCTGCAGCCTTG
Source organism: Epinephelus moara (assembly GCF_006386435.1). Classification (NCBI taxonomy): domain Eukaryota; kingdom Metazoa; phylum Chordata; class Actinopteri; order Perciformes; family Serranidae; genus Epinephelus; species Epinephelus moara. The sequence goes on along the minus strand of NC_065506.1, from coordinate 10,901,385 downwards.
GATCTATGAGTGCATGTGTGTGTGTGTGTGTGTGTGTGTGTGTAAGATACTGTGAATGTGTATTGCATCAATTCTCAATGTCCCATGCCTTCCTGTGTTTGATGGGGGGTTTTTTTTGTGTGTGTGTGTGTGTGTGTGTAGGTTTCCTTCATCCAAAACCTGGTGTTCTGTGTGGAAAGAGCCTACAGGGTGCCTGACTACGGCATGTGGGAGAGAGGCAGTAAATACAACAACGGCAGCACCGAGCTGCATTCCAGGTCAGTCAGAAGCTCAGCAGCACACACGCAACATGAATGTACATAGTTCAGAGTTCAACTGGAGGTTTTTACAGGTTGTATCCAAGGGAAACTGGCAAATGCTGATATCCAGTCTTGTCAGATTTTTACAACACTTCACCAATGTTCTCTGTGTCACTGTCACCAGTTGTATCAGTGTAGTTTACCATCCAGCAATGTGTACAGACGTCAATAGATAAAACCACACCACAGGGAGAGTTTGACTGACATGAGTTTTATTTTCTGCTCAGTGCCCCTGGGAAGCACACTGCAGCATAAAAATGATTCCAAATATATTTACGCGCAGAGCTTTATAGATCACACAGAGGCATGAGTCACTGTAATGCTTTAAATTGCATGTTAGCTTAACAGGTGGAAAATCATGTGTTATTACACTTCCTTATAAATAAATAACATTTACATGCCACAGTATTATGTAGCATATTGGGTAAGTGTATTGTTATATTGCAGTCCTACTCAGTGTATATTTAATACATTGTATCACGTCCAGTAATCCTATCATAAAATAACATTTTGTTATGTATTTATTGTTTCTCGACCTTATCATTAACAAATAATTGTATTATATGTTTAAACGCTACTGTTTATTTTATGTTCAGAAGACAATAATCAGGAAACTAAAGCATGTCTTCATTAGTTTAAATAAATCACACAGCCTCCACCCATAACACTAATTTAGATAATACAACCAAATATTTTTAATATAACTATAACTAATTAAGTAAGATAATGTAACATTAAGCACTAGATACCTTGTACTAACATTATGAGTTTGCGAACGTTAGCTAGCTATGCTAATACAGTTAGCAAACTAATGTCCTTCCAGCTAATGCTAACGTTAGTTTGCTTACAACATTAGCAAAGATAGCTAACAATCGCAAACTCATAATGTTAGTACAAGGCATTCGCTGTTTAACGTTCACAGATAAAATAATAGACGTAGCCACTGTGACTTCACCCATTGGTTTGTGGACTGCCAGTCTGAAGCCTCAGTTTGGCATTTCAACTGTCGCCATCTTGGACTTTTTGAGCCAGAACTGACCATATATGGACGAGAGGGTGGATCTGCGAGGGAGCAAGGAGTGGCTCTGACTCATAGACTGTGGTTACACCTCGCAGACAGCTCACACAAAGTGGCCCTGCCCTTAATTATGTATAACTTTAAGCTTTAATAAAATGTAAGTAACTGAGTTAAATAACAGTTTGTCCCCCATACAGTTGTTATGACTGGGGAAATTAGGTATAGAAACCAAAACTGTTTTTTGTATCCGGCTGTGAACATGTTTATTTCTGCTGTAAAGTTGGGCATTTTAGCATGGGGGTCTGAGTGGATTGACTCTCTTCTGGAGCCAGCCTCAGGTGGCCATTCAAGGAGCTAAAGTTTTTGGCACTACCATGTTGGCTTCACTTCTCAGCCCCAGAGGTTGCCGCTTGATGATGTTATGTTACCCAACTTCATAAGTTACAGTTCTATCAAAGTATTGCTTGTTCTGTTAACCTTGGTGTTATTGGTAGAGGGCATGTGGCTTATTCTAGCTAATTAATGCATCCGATCGTATCCTGATGATCGTGTCTGGCAGGCATACATAATTTCAGACTTCCTTGTCTACGCTCAGGACTGGAAATGGTCCAAAGGCGGAGGTGAGCCTGAGCCTTAAGCTCTGCAGCTAGACCCTTGACAATGCTGTTGCCCAGGCCAGAGTCTGTGTGTGTGTGTGTGTGTGTGTGTTAACAGAAGGGTTGAAACTTTCTTCAAAAATAAAATGAATTAAACAATCCAGCAACAAGAAGAAAACAGAAAATACCTCTATGACCTAACAGACTGTCTGTGTATGAGTAGTGAATCAGGTAGAAACAGAGGCCGTTATTGACAGAATGAAAGTGTGGGAGATGCTAGCAGTGATAGTGTTGAAGTCTTCTGGCCTTAAAGCAGTTATGATAGAGCGGTAATGAGATTTTTTTCCATTCCGCTCTTGTTTGCCATGTCTGAACATTTCCAGCAGGCTTGTGTTTGGGGACCATAGAAAACACAACAGTAAAAGAGCGTTTGCCTTTTTGTCTTTATTAATTGAACTTTTATTGAACTCAGACAATTAAGCATTTACAAAACCAGAACATAGACGTACCATTCACATTTAAATTATTGACGATATCAGAAGGGAGAAAATCTGCTCTGAAGTGCGAGTCATTTTAATTTTGAATGCCTGCTTTAAAACGAGGATTATATGAATGAAATATTTGTTAAATACCAAGCTGCCTTTTTTTCTTTGGCCTTCATTTTAACTGGTGGATGCCTCCAACTTATTATTATTATTTTAGCACTATCTTTTGTGTCTTTATTAAAGCTGACTTCTTTAGATGTAATCAGTAAAGCAAATTGGAAGGGAGGAAGCAATTTGAGGTTGCGAGTCGCTCAGGAGAGATTTCATTCAGAGCCTCACGGCTTCCAGTTTTCCTTCTACCTCTGACAACCACTTCTGTACAGGCGGAACAGAAAGTCCACGCCTCCTGCTTGTCGCTTGCTTGCTGGGGTGTCCAGATGGCAGACAACAGAGGTGTTTAGCCAGGGCTCTGTGAAATCACAGGCAGTCGCACCTTAACTAGAGGTTGTCAGTCCTGCTGTCAGTCGTCAGTCTGACGAGACCCTGCTGATTAATTGAAGGTCAAATAAATAAATATGAACTTACAACTTATAAAGAAAGTGACTTGAACACAGTTACACATGTCCAACATTGTATTTCATATCAAGGTTAGCTTACTAAATGGGAATGTTACTTTTCTTGCCCCTCCAACAAAGAGACCAACACCAGGTGTGAGAGGGGGCAAGTAAAAGCAGCCCTTTTTACAACAGGAAGCAACAGGAGTTATGAGAAGTATGTTTTCATTTACAGAAGGAGTTATCAGTCCATTTCATCTGATAAGGTGTATTTAGGGTCAGCGTGTCCATTTTAAAGCATATTTACTGATGAACTGTCAAATCAACACAACTTTGCAATGACACAACCTCCATCAGTGAGCAAATCACCTTTATTGAGGACGATATAATGGATCAACAGTCTGAACTATTAACTGCTATGAAGATAAGAATTTTGGACCACATGTTTAAACACCAGTGTTGTCCTTGGCCAGTGAACTCAGATTGCAGTGAGTTTTTGTTACGTGCGCTTAACTGATTTATCATCCAAGGTCGAACGGGCCTCCCTCTCCTTCCTCACTGTCTCGATAAAGATCCTCAATTTCTGCCATTGCTTATCTCTGGGAAGCATGTTTTTTTTTCTTTCTCCAACAATCCAAGGCTATTGGCAGCAGCTTGCCAAGATATCCTCAAGAAAAGATAACAAATTCGATGTAGTGAAGAAGCCCTGTGTGTCGTACTTCTTGTATTTTCCTCCCCTCGAGGTCATGCTTTGGATTTCCACAATTAGTGAGCGAGCGTATACATGTAGTTGCGTAATACCAATTAACATGCTGTGTGCAAACAGTGAACTGTGGCAGGGGCGGATTCAAAATGGTTCTGTGTAAACAAGATCTGTGTAAATGATCAAATTGAGCAGTCATTTCTAGTCCCGGAGTGCCAGTGGGCAGAGAGAGAGGCTCAGTGGAAATGAACAGCAAAGGATGTGTTCATTTTGGCAGAGTACTCATTTGTCCATATCAAATCAAATGATTGCTTCTGCCTCATGTTTATCATCACACCCAGTCAAATGGTTAGACTGGAGTGTTTCATTTAAAGTGGCATATCTAATCTTGTAAGCAGCTGGTTTACTTGAAATATCTCAACTTTTGAGTTAAACATATTTTTTTGGATATGTAAAAACAGGACTGTGCCCATAGTTCATGAATATTTCAACATATTTATGATTCTCATATTTTAATCCATTTTACAACAGCGAAAATTTAAATCATCATCTCCATGTGCTCTAATCTGTCTGTAATTATTGTCATTTTTAAAACCTTAAAGCTGCTCTAATCAATATTTTTACAGTGAACAGTGGATCAAATGAGTTTGTGTAATGTGAAATGGGTCACAAACAGTGATGTGCCCACAAGCCATTGTCACCTGACTGCAGCTCCCCTGAGCTTTATGGAGTGTTTTAGTGTCTTTCAGTTAATTGTTTTGCCCACAGCTTAAATGTTCGGTTCAGTCTCACCGCTGTTGCCAGCCTCAGCAGGCAGCTGTTTTCAGTGAAAAGGTGCTGATGAACCCGATATGTGCTACCTTGCTACCAAATAGCTGGGGGAAAAAAAACGACAACCAGCTGGTGACCATGGTGGAGCAGATCTAAAAGAAGAGTGAATATTGGACTACCATTCATTGGGTTGCCTAAAATATGACTCCAAATAAATGCTCTTCTTCTTTGTATCTGCTTGGTATGTAAACCGTGCCCTGGAAACCGGGCTTTGCGGCCTAACCATGCAATTTGTGGGTCCATCATGTGATTCCCCAAAGGACTTTTCCCCATAGACTTACATTGGGAGAGAGACACACATTTTTCTGAACATCACAACCCCTGCAAAATTCCTCATTTCACTTCCAAATTTGATCGATTCAGTGTGACAACATTTCGAAAAATCTATTAGAGCTGCAAGATTAAATAGTTTTGTCTGTATTGAAAAGCTAGACCAAAAGTTAGCCAGCTCATGCAGTGGAAATCTCTAGTGAGCTTCCACTATTGGTCCATGGATGCGGAAGATCAGGGTAATTTAATCCTCGTCAGCATCATCAAAATATTTTGGCTTCATGTTCGACTAGGTAACTTTGATGGGAATGAATGGGCCCACACTTAGAATACTGCACGCAGGTCTGTAGTGTAAACAGGTAACTGTTAGCTTACCCATTTACCATGTCAACTTTTTGAGGTATTAATATGTCAGTGCAATGTTTTGCTGCCACCAAGTGGTCAAAAATATCAAATGATGCCGATACAGTTATTTGAGTTGAAATAAAATCCACTTACTAGCTTTTTCTAGCACTGAAAACCATATTTTATTTTGCTTATTATTAGCTGCAGTTTTCTCAGTTGTCATCACATGACCTAATATGGAACTTTGGACTCAAGGTGGTCGTATTTTGATGTGAGTGGCCACAGCTGTCCATCGTTGATGACTTTGATTCTTTTATTGTCAATGCTGTGATTACCTTAGTTTTTAATTTTCCTCCCATGGTCCATAATTCCAAAACAAATCCAGTATATGAAATATGAAGAAGCATATGAAGCCACTAACCCAGTATAACCTGAACTGGGAGTTGAGCTCCTGTATGTAAACACATATACTGTAAGAGTAACAGAATAATGTTGTACAGTTTACAGTATGAGCTCATGGACTAACAGTCTACAGCAACATTTTCATCATGCGAATCTTTATCTCCAGCTGTCAACTGAATCTGTTGCATCATGATGCTGTTTTGAGCCTGTTTCCTGGAATCTGTTTTTTAACCTCCTGTTTCCCCACCAAGCATCATATCTCCTCTACCTCTGTGTGAAGTGCTGACAGCCTTGCTGACCGGGACTGGCCTTTTTCATGTGTGTGTGTGTGTGTGTGTGTGTGTGTGTGTGTGCGTGTGTGCGTGCGCGTGTGTGTCTTTCACAGAACTAGTTTCAGCAGGGCTCTTTTCCAAGCTGATTAGCCAGCCATCCTTTGTATTTTAAGCATTGATTCAGGCTTCACTAATGGTATTGAATGCATTTTGATATGTCAGCAGATCTACTGCCAGTCATCGCCAAGTTCCCTGCAATTTTTTCCCCCGCTCCTTTTCTTTTCTTGGTAAATCTTGGCTGGGTAGAAAGGGAAACAAAATCACAGTGAAATTGATTCACATTAAGTCTGCATAGCAATCACAGTAGCCAGCCAGTGTGAAATTTAGTGTAAGGTTTTTATTGAAGAGATCCATTATCTACAGTAGACCACAATCTTTGGACCCTTCGACTTTATTGAATCCCAAGAGATAGCTGTTTAATATTCAAGTGCAATTCTGAATGAATTGGGGGGGTCTCAGAAAATTGAAAGACGTTTATGGTTTCAATTATAGTGTTTATTTTCACTTTTATGAAATGCAAGATATCTTTACACATTCGCCCGATAGTGCATCACTGTTAGTGACAGCTGCTTTTTTTTGTGTTGTGTAATTTTCAGTGTCTCTTTTCTTCGCAGCTCTGTGGGCCTGGCTAAAGCTGCTCTGGAGGCCATCAATGGATTCAACCTTTTTGGAAACCAGGTACCGTTACTTGAATAATTTACCTGCTCTTTGCACATGTCCTCCACCTCACTAGTCCCAAGAAACATGTGTATTTGTCACTTGTCTAATCTTGTCACATGGCATGAGATCGTATTATAGATAGACAGCCCATTTTCCATTACAGCTCCATACATCAGTGAGATATGCTTGATGTATGCATCCTGAGCAGAGAATAATCTGAGTCAGTGACTTAATTTATGGAAAGCCACTGCTGTTTCAACAAGGACACGTCATCGGCATAATTGGTACTGTTGTCATCGATGCCCAGCTATTTCTTTAAGTGGATGTTTGACCATCAGGAGATTCATTTACCGTATTTGCGTTTGTCTCTGCAGGACTTTGATCAATTGCCACAGTTGATGTTTGTTCCTGGTTTCTCTGTGAATCTCCCTTACAATGTCCATTAGTGGATGTGTTTGTTTTTTCTTGCCGTATGGTGGAAAGGAAAAACAGGGACATTCATTACATCTGCTAATGGACTGGAAAATGAAGTCCTGCACTTAGCAAGCCTTTCTTTCTTCTTCTTTTCTCCACCTGGGTTTTAGCCAGCGACAGCTTCTCTGGCCATCTCCTGTATCTGGACATCATGGATTATTTTTCTGATCACTGCATGAGGCTTTCATGAGTGTATATTAAAGTCTCTGTTTTTCTCTCTTGATCAGCTGCAAAATGAGGGGTTTAACTGTGCCTGAAAATGGATTTTGTCATCAAGTTCAGCTTGTTGAAAGAATCAATTTATAGAGGTAGCTGCTTTATGGCCCATGCTGTGTGGGGCCTTTGTAAGTGTGACTGTGAGTGTCTCATCCAGTCTCTTGTCCCTCTGGAAGTGAAAGTGCTACAAGCCAGCCGGTTGGTTATTAATGATCTCTATCAATCTTGATTTCCCAATTGACTCTCCTCCTTCCAACACCAAATGCAACTCTCCCAACCCCTCTAACCGTAACATTCACTACGTTCTGAACTGGGCTATCACATTTTACACTGGCTGCAGTCTCCTGTGGGTGTGTGTCACATTTAGCCTTTGTACTAGATGAACGGACACTCAACCTTCAGTATGGTGAAGTTTTGATTTTTTTTATGATCCCTCCGAGTCACACGACGGATGCAAAGATAGCGGCTCCTCTGTGTGACAAATTGAACTCTGTGGATAAAATTGATCTCGCCTAGAGGAGGATCCTTCAACTTTAAAGCCAGTCATTAAATTCACAGAGCTGTGTACACACGGCTGGACAATCAAATCCTAACAGGTTCCACTTTCTATCTTGGGATTGTCACCTACAGTAATTCACACCCAGTCAAGAGCAGGGATGTAGTGGAGCGATAATCTACACCCTGCCAACGTTTATTAGCAACCCATAATAATGGCGGTGACATTGATGGCCTGCTGGCATAGATTATGGTGGCCTGTAATTGACTCGTATTATACAGTCACATTTTCATTATTGAGGGATGTGGCCTAACTCTGCAGAGGTAGAACGGATAAGTGGGTTTGCATGGAAAAGTAGGGATAGACAGTAAAAATGCATAGTTAAAAATATGACTGATTTTTTACATCAGCAGTTGTTGGCACGTGATTAACAAAGGCTCAGTTACAATTTCATTTCATTTAATACTTTATTTGCTTTCTCCATCTTTTGCTAGAGCATATTTAGATTTCTTATATTTTGCATCTCCCCGTGCATGTCTAGCACCCAGTCGAAATATGTCTGAGGCCCAAAACAACCCCACAGTGCACTGCGGTTTGCAGAAGCTTTTCAAACAAGACACTTGGCATGGGGCCTATTTAAAATGCTCACTGAACAGAATAATGTAAATGCATATAAAAAACTTGAAAGACTATTGTTTTCATTATAATACTTGTTTGATATTTTTCACAGTGCATTTAAAAGGACATGATTTATATTTATTTATTTATTTATTTATTTACTTATTATATTTAACTAAACTGAAATTGCCATAAAATAATAAAAAATTGAATTTTTAACAAAGTTTTAATGAAATTTGAAACTGTTAACAGTGTGATAAATTTCATATTATTCCATTGTATATTTGATAGAATTATATCAGTTTGATTTGACATTTTCTTTAAGTGAAAATCCAGTGATTGGGAAAATCCCGCATGATACTGCTAATACAGGTAATAATGATTTAGAAAATACCCTAAGCATTTAAGAATTAAAGCACAACTCTGATTGCTGGAGGTTTAAGGAGGAAAGTCTAGATTGAAGTGAATGAGAAATACTCACTTTTCTTGTATTTGAATGTTAGCAGCAGGTTGTAGAAAACAAAATCTAATTTTTTGTTATTTTATGTGACCATTGGGTTATCATTTTGTTTCTTTTTTTCTTAATTATGTGATATGTCATACATAGATTTTCACATATTTGTGTTATTTGTGAAACATTTTATTTCTCTGGTGGCAACGATGAAAATTCTTCCATAGCTTTTTTTCTGAATGAACTATTAAAGGGTTAACATACCGCATGCCCTCGCCGCTCACCTGGCAGAGTGCATACCATTAAGGTCCTCACTGCAGTGGCCAGGGTTTGTGTTGTGTCTGGCCTGGGACCCATGTTGCTGTCAAGCAGCAAACTCCAGGACTCAAAAATTAAAACCAATATGGAACTGCCAAAAACTGCAGTTCTTTGAATGGCTACTTGAGGCTGGCCCAAGAAGCCAGTCAATCCCCATAGACCCCCATGTTAAAATGTCCAGATTTACAGCAGGAAAAAAAACATGTTTACAGCCTGGTACAGAAATTGATTTTGGTCTCCATAGCTAGTTTTCTCCTTTATGACAACTGTGTGGGGGGCTTTTATTTTTGAGGCATCCTTTTACATTTTATTAGAGCTTAAAGTTACGCATAACTAAGGGCTGGCTGTTGTGAGTGACAAGCTGTCTGCTGATAATGTCCTCCGCTTCCGCTCCTCACTCCTCCACAGCGCCAGCCTATGGCGCAAATGTGGTCACTTCTGGCTCCAAAAACCAAGATGGCAACGACCGAAATGCTGAACTGGAGGCTTCAAAACAAGCATTCTCGGAACCCATCGGCTGCATTCGGCGTCTGACTTCCAGCAGACGGCGATACAGCCTCTGGGGGCAGACCCCTGATTTTTTGGCATTCCAGTTTGATTTGGGCGGAGGAGGCGAATTTCCGTTTCCGACTTCCATTAAATATGCTGAACCATTGCGATGGATTCAGAGTTTGCAGTGACGCCAATTATGTTCCGCCTCGTTAGTTCACCGCACCGATCGTTTAACCTGGCAACAACTGCAGCCGGCTGAAACGTGATTGGTCAATATCACGCGGACTACAAACAGCCTACAACTGGAAACCAGGGCTCTTCCACTCTTCTTCCGGATGCAAGATCTCTGGGGTTTGCCTACAGACTCTACATTTACTGAATGTAGAGTCTGTATATAGAGACTACAAAACAAGACTCCACAAACTGATGGGTGATGTCACAGTAGCTACTGTCATTATTTTTACAGTCTATGGTCGCTGCATATCATCCCCTCTCTCCCTCCCGCTCTCTCTCTCTCTCTCTCTCTCTCTCTCTCTCTCTCTCTCGCCTTTCCTGACTATCTCTCTCACTGTCAAATAAAGCAGAAATACTAAAAAAAACCTACCTAAAAACATAAATAAAATATAGTTTGGACTGTTCACTTTTATTAAAATGAAAATGTCAGCCCACTGAAGGAAACCACAGTCATTAGCATGCATCCACAGCAAAATCACTCATCTTACATGCTCCGTTTTCTTACACTCTGCTGCTAGAACACCGGAAAAGCTCTCCCTGAGAGGGCCATTTCACTGACTTGTCACACAGCTGCCTACACCAGTGACCAGCAATCCACTGCACTATGCAAATTGCGACAGGAAAGCTTGCTGATTTGACTAAAAGCCCTGGCTGGATCTGTTTTTTGAAGGGAAAAAAGTCGACTCTGGCAATCTTCATACATAATGCATTTGACTTACATTAGAAACTGCTTAGCAGGTTGCAGGAGTGACTCAGTTGGTTTTATGTAAGCGCTGCTGATGGATGGATGAAGTGGACTGAACCAGCCTTTTAGAACCAGAAAGGTTTGATCACTTCGCTCACTGAGTAAAAGCATAAACTGCCCCACCTCTCTCTCTCCCAGAGGTGTTTAAGTGCACTGGATGGACAGACTGTATTGTAGTAGCAGCACTTCGTTTTTGTACATGGGGACTTTTGAAGTGATAGTTTGACTCTCGCCACTGTTGTTCAAGCACTCCCACACTGTACTTCAAAAATGTGTTCAACCCAAAAATATCAGCCTGGTGTTACAGCGAAAGAGTGTGTTTTGATGTGCGGAGGTGTAAGGTGTGATGGAGGGGGCTTTAAAGTGGTCCTTAAGTCATTTTAGCCATTTTGCTGTCATTTTTTTTTCTCTGCTAAATGGTAGAGGACTTGCGCATCTCTTCTCTGCGTTTTTGTGGGTGTCCACATGCAGAACATGAGACTGTGTGCTGTTTTTTTTTAACTGTAATGGGTGAATAGTTCAGCTGTGACTGGCATGCTTTCTGCTTATGTGTTTTGCTCTGCAGGGCTGTTCTTGGTCGGTGATATTTGTGGATCTGGACGCCCACAACAGGAACAGGCAAACCCTGTGCTCCTTACTGCCCCGAGAGTCTCGCTCACATGTAAGTCCATCTAGCTATCTACCTGTGCAGCAACTAAAACCATCCTACAAATGACTAAAACCTACAAATAAAGCACAAGATGATGTAAAAAGGATGTTTAAATGCAAATTTTGGCTCAGAACTATTTAATCTGTTGTAGGTTTTGAAAAATGTCCACAGGTGCACATGTTGATGCAGCCTGCTGCCTCTGTCCCCCCTTTCTTTGACTCAGCGGAGCAGCTGTGTGCATAATCTCTACCAATCAAAGATCAAAATAGATGCCTGCCACGCATATGCCAGAAACCTGAAAGGTTAATTGTACACATCAAAGAAACTCTGTACTTATGTCAATATGTCAAGGAATATCTGTAAATCAGAAAGTGCATTTCCCTCCTGGTGCAGTCATTACACTGCCCATACTCATGCTATTGATGGTTCAGCCCTGACAAGAAATGGGGAAAGTGAGAGGTGGCTGCAGAGCTGGAGGGAGGTGAAGCTGCAAAAGGAAGTGGCAAAAGAATATAAGTGGTACACTGAGGAAAAGCAAAAGCAAAACCATTTCTGTCTCTCCACTCCACTGCTTGCAGACACTTAAATGATCACATCTCTCGCTCTCTGTCTGTGCTGAATGTGTCAAGCAGAATAGCCGCAGTCAGCTTGCGAGGAAATGAGTGTAATTAGACGATTAGAGTGGCATTATAGCTGTATGAGATTAATGTTAAGGAGCTGGAAGGATGGAGTGCAGTAGGGTGGCAAGAGACCAACATACTGCAGGATAATATTGAGCTAACCATAATATCAATGTAATATCAGTATCTTGTACACTATGGCGAAAGATTGGGATTCAATATTCAATTCCAGACACATTCAATACCTGCACTGAATGCGTTCTGCAAGCTGATATCCCATTTCAGCTGCAGCTGCCGAGGATGTTAACATGTAAATTGGAGTTGTAACAAGGAGTTGAAGAGTAGGAGAGGATTGGACCAGACAGTAGCCATCGCCTCCGCTGTGAACTGTAGAGATGTGTTGGATATTAAAAAGATTGCAATACAAAACGCAACAGCAAGAATATGGAGAGCAAGTCTTTTTATTTTTGGAAGCTCTGCCGTCTATTAATAACCCTTAAATATTCATAGTTGTTTGCAGTGAGGCTAGGGCCCTAATAGCTTTCATTTTCACTGCTTAATATAGTAAACCAAACAAAAATGAAATGAGAAAATTAAATGTCCAGTCATAATGGTTTGTCAACCGTATTAACAATATTCATTCCTAATGATTGCTGCAATTAAAGTTTAGTCAGACAGTCCTTGGTTTGGAAGAAATGCTGTAGTGTGATGTTGATTACAAGGAGCTTTCAATCTTAAAGGGACAGTTCACCCCCAAAACAAAAATACATAGTTTTCTTCTTACCTGTAGTGCAGTTCATCAGTCTAGATTGTTTTGGTGTGAGTGTTGGAGATATCGGCCATAGAGATGTCTGCACTCTCTCTGATATAATGGAACTAGATGGGCAGGCAGAAGGAAGCATGCATCTTGTCGTGGACGAGAGGCTTGTGCTTGTGACAGCATGGAATGTAAACATAAATGGCGTCCTAACATTAGTTGGCTTGATGGTGCTGGGTAAGCTAGCAGTAGATGCACGCTTTCTCAAACCAAAACAATTTAGATTGTTAAATACCACTACAGGTAAGGTAAGAAGAAACATTCATATTTTTAATTTTGGGTTGAATTGTCCCTTTAAGCTGGTAAAAGGCATCTACAGCTGTGCAGTATGCAATTGCTGTTTTTTAGGATAACAAAGGCATTACCTACCCTACTCTCCCTGTGACTGGGCTAGTACTCGTTGCCTTCATTGGTTGGATTGGTTAGGTTTTGGCGAGAGCAGATGGATTGGTTAAAGTTATTGTAAGAATGTCAGGGTAAGCTACAGTATATGACCATTTAGCGCATGAAGATTTATGTGCTACATGGAATTAGCCACCCTCTGTTATGGCTCATAGCTAAGTATAGGATATCATTTTGATTCCTCAGTTATTTTTCATTATGACCCTGGCGAATGCAATTTAAGTTTAGTTATGGTCATATAAATTTGTCCTATAAATAGTTTCTCTTTAAGTAACTCAAAAACATCAAGCTAAAACTTTTCTCTCTGGCAGAACACGGACGCAGCCTTGCTACCAACCATCAGCTATCCTGCTTTTGCAGTAGATGATGACGCCCTCTACAGTCAGACACTGGACAAGATTGTCCGCAAGCTGCGGGGCAAATACGGATTCAAACGTTTCCTCCGTGATGGCTACCGCACCGCTAACGAAGACAAGAATCGCCGCTATTACAAACCAGCTGAAATGAAGGTGGGTGCTGGTGGTTTTGTTTATATGTGTTATATTTAACTGATTTTTATTCTTCATTGCTCATTGAATTCCTTGAACTTTTTTTCTTTGACAGTGGGTGTCCACAATAATACCTGAGTTGTTGAGAGCCTTTCAACTAAAGCAGTTCTTACACACTGAGATTTTATATTTATTATGTCAGACATTAATGAAAAAGTACAGAAAATATTGCTAATTCTTCCAAGTTTTAGCAAAATGTAAAGCTGAGTTTCATTATCATCGCAGTTAAAATAAAATGTACTCTGTGGATAATATGCCTCAAAAATAGCATATAGATATAAAACTGTAAAGGATCCAGGATATATCCCTGGGGAACCCCACTAGAGAAGAAAGGAAGCAGTCTCTTCTTCCATTATAGCGAATAACCTGTTAGAAAGGTGTGAGCAAAAACAATTTACAACTACACCTCCAAGTTTTACAGACAGCTGTTTGAAATATTGTGGTCACTGTGAAAAGTGCTGAACCTTAGTTCATGGAGACTAAAAAACAAAATGCTGCATGTGTTAAAGAATGTAAAGTTTTAAAATGTATCAAGAGGTTATTTAAGGCTACCAGTTGTTCACGCAGAGTAAAAGGCAGAGCGCCAGTGGTTGGCAATGCATAAAACCTGAAAAAGTTCAACTTGAAAGTGCTTGAGTGTGACATTTGAAAAGTTTTTGAAATGTTTAAGCCTGCAAAGGTAGGTATTATCCTTGTATGATAGTACTCAGAAATCTGTCTGTGTGACTTAGCCTCTCCCATTTCAAGTGTTTTAATCCTCCAGGTATTTCACCCCCAGTCTTAGTGTGTTTGTGTGTGTGAGTGAGCCCCTGCCAGTGGGTGTGCTCATGCATATATATATGTATGTGAATGACAGTGCATTCATTGTCCTTTTCTGAATCCCCTGTGATCCTGGCAAAATGGCAGCGCGCTCACTTCAGAGACAGCTCAGTGAGCGTACAATGAGTGAATCAGAGGCAAGACTGTTAATGCTAAACAAATCATTGCACAAGCTACAGAACTAACCTCCCAGAATTAATGAACTCAGAGAGGCAGATGGAGAGAATAAAAGTTGATCTGCAAGTAGAAGGCAACTGGAATTTCTGTTTGGTCTCGAGGATGTTTCACGTCCATTCCATGAGGTCCCATCAGTTCTACTAAGTGATGGGTTATTCATTCCTTGATGTCATGGGTCATTTAGGTCGCCTGACACAAAGGTTTGGATTGTTGTACTACAGATTCATGGAGGAGTAGCAGCGACTCTCCTAATGGCAGAACTTCTAATGTCTGTACAGAAAATTTATAGATTTAAAGTTTGACTTTTAAAAAATAAGGTTGCCAATAGAGGTTATGTCACAAATGAGCTCAGAAGTGCCCTGGAGCATCGACAAGTTAGACTATATTCCAATAAATCAACCCCTCCTCCTGTCCAATACTACAGTATGAAGGAGGCTGAGAGGCCACTGAGTTCGAGGCTTGGCTTATCACACAATAACTGAAAGCTGACAACCAACAAAACCAAATGTAATCCCACTTTATTACAACCAGCAATTATTACTAGAATTGTCTTTCCTATTCAAAATATAACTTGGTCAAAGCTCTTTGATAAAAGATGTGGAAAAAAGCTTACATCTTGATTTAAAAACTTTTATGTAACATTATCAAAAAGACTTGGCAGAGATATAATTTTTCATTTCATCCCTGATTTAATGATATAAGCAGCCAAAATGAGTTCCCTCTGAAGGGTGGCTGGGCTCAGCCTTGGAGATAGTGAGAGAAGCTTGAACATCCGGAGGGAGCCAGTTGAGGTGGTTTGGGCATCTGATCAGGATGCCTCCTGGGCACCTCCTGTGAGAGGTATTCTGGGCACGTCCAATTGGTAAGAGGCCACAGGGTGGACCCAGAACATGCTGGAGGGATTATATATCTCATCTGGTCTGGGAACGCCTTGGGGTCCCCCACGAGGAGCTGGAAAGCGTTGTTGGGGAGAGGGATGTCTGGAGTGCCTTGCTCAGCCTGCTGCCTCCGCAACCCGGCCCCAGATAAGTGGATGAATATAAATGGATGGAGAATGCTTTTATTGCTCAGTATCAATTAAGGCTGGGTATTGTTTAAAACAGAGGTTTTCAGCGTTTTTCAGGCCAATGACCCCTTACCTGAAAGTGGGACAAAGCATATATTGTTTAAAATTAAGTTGCCCAAAGGCCAATACTTGCTAATAATATACTGGATCAGTGTATTTCCAGTCATATTTTTATTTTTTTCTAAAAAAAAAGAGAACCCTAAATTAATTCAAATTACCAAGCAATGGTTTTACAGCCCCCTTGCAGTAAGTCTGAGAACCCCCTGGGGATTGTGGGCTCGCCGTTGAAGACCCAAGGTTTAAAAAATTATGATACTAGTACCAGTACCAGCACCCTTAAAGTGATACCAATAACAAGAAGGTGCTTAATTTGACACCTTTTTTCCCCATTTCATTCCATATCACTATCATGAGAATGGAAGCATTCGATTGTGAAAATGCCACCAGGCACCACAGGCGTGAAGTATAGCTCTACTTTTTCACATTTTTCTGGCATCTGGGTACACTGAACTGCCAGCTGCGTCAAATACACTACACTTGACTTTACCACACCACAATCTGTATGGGTTGTAGCTGCTGTGGTAGTGGGTCAGTAATGCTGTCTGGAGAAGCTTGCCTTCAGGGCTTTCTGCCAGTAAGGGATTTCATGGTCAAGGTTAAGGCAGGTATTTTAAACCTTAATGATAATAATAATAATTTTTAAAAAATGCAGGTATGTTTGACAGGAGAAGTGTTGATGCTACTTGGTATTGGGTTATTCTGGCTGATACCTGAAGGTAGTAAGTACCAATACTGAGCCCTAATATCCACTTAATATGTAGATAAGCAGCTTGTATTTGCCATATCTACTTTGTGATATGTCATTGTTGTGTTTTCAGCTTGTTGTGCTGTTTCCAGATAGCCCAAAATATTGCTGGCATCTGTATTTTGTTATTTTGAAATACTATCACCAGGTGACATTTTTACTTGGCAGAGAAAATACTGACATATAATTATTTACAAAAGACATTGCTTGAAATATGTATTTGTTTCTCAAAAAGCTATAATCATAAAATATAGTTTGGCTGTTGCAGGTGGCAAGTGACCTGTTTTTTAATGTACCTCAGCAGGACTCGACAGATTCATAGACCCATAGCTCTCACAGCTGCTATGTGGCCCTAAAAAATGTTTGAGACAATATCCCCTCTGCAAAATTAGATCGCTTTTTTTTTTTTTTTTTTGCTATTCTTTTATTTGCAGAAAGGTGGATCCTTGGTGGTGAAAACAGAACCAAAAAGGCATAGACAGTGGAAGTGCTTGCTTGATCTGTCACAGAGGGCACTCGTGGGGCACCAACTCTCAACCACTTAGAATGCTTTGAAATTAGCTTTCTTTAATCCTGCAGCTAATACGGTACAAAAACTCTAAGGCTAAGAATTAGCAAACAGTATTTAATGCCTCGGTTCCTTCAGGCCCCATCCCGCCCTCAGTTCTACCAGCAGGCAGGCAGATTTATTGTGGAAGATGATGCCAGTTAAGTTTCAAAACTTAAACTCCTGATCGCTCCTGCTGCTATTTGCCTTCTATCTACCAACAGTAATATATTTGCTGCTACATCAGCAAATACTGCAAGTAATCCAGTCATATAAGGGGAAACTGTGCCAGGTGGTAATACAAAACAATGCAGTAAATATTAACACAAGATTACCATTTTCCAGTAATGAATATTGAAACAAACAGATTTTTTAAAACGTTAGAAATGCCAATGCCAGTTTTAGAGGTGTAACAACATTACAAACATAGCACATAGCAAAAAAAGTACAATCTTACCTCCTTTGAGTGATGCGCGTACACAGAGTAATGAAATGCGGAGCGAGTGTTTGACACAGTGTGAGCTCTGTCTGGTGAAGAAGAAGTCACAGGTAGACCAGGTCTCCCCGCAGAAGACACGGAGTGAAGTTGTTGTTGGTTGTTTAAGAGAGAATTCACAGCAGGGCAGACGTCTGTGCTCTCTGTCTGTTTACCATTGACAGAGAGCAGCAGCCTGTGTGATAGACAGTTTTACCAATCAGTCGAGCTGCTCAAGCACAAAACACCAGGGATCCCTGCCTGTTTACAGCCTCAACGGGCCAAAAAGCACAGGCCTCACTGGGTGACTGCCTTAGCTCTCCCTTTCTCACTCCCCCCTCCCTCTAAATAAACACTCCTCTGCTTCTGTATCTCTTTACGCACCTTTGTATCTTCTCATTTTTCTCCCTCTCATCCCTCTCTCACCCCCTGATAGCTATCTGTTCTGCCCTACTAAGGCAGTAATTGGAGAAGCAGTGAAGTTGAGGCAAACTGTAAAACTGTTTAATGCCTTTTTAGGAAAATTATTTTACTCCAAAAAAAAATCATTGCCACTGGACACACACAGTACTTAAAATATGCAGATACTGCACTCTGCCTTTGGATGATCTTTACAGAGCCAACAAAATGTGTTCTCTCAGCTTTCTTAAACATTTTACTTAAGAAAATTAACTTTTTATTTACAGTCTGTAACTTAAAGGAATCAAGCATTTCTATCTGCCGAAGTGCTATTAATATTTAAAACAAAATCAATACGGTACATTAATTTAATACATCTTGATATGTGATTTAAAGGTAGCTTGACCATATCAACTCTCGTGAAATTAACTTGTCACAAAACAGGATGGCAAGTACTGAACTCTGCAAAGCTAGCTACCTTTAGCACAGCTTTAGCCGTTTTGTTTCTCCATCGTGCATTAATTAAGCTGCTGCCTTATTTAATCATGTGGTATAACAAACTGAATAACCATAATATCAGTTCATCAAAATGAATATTTTTATACATAAGGGGAATATCAATAGGCTTACTACACTTGACTTTAGTTTTAGCTATGGCTGGCTGCGGCTTTCTCACAAGCTAGCTTTCACTTGACATAGCCTGCTTACTTTAGCTGTCGAGTTAGCTGTCTTTCTATGGCAGAGAGTGTAGTAATGGCGGTCACAAGTCCTACAGCACACAGTAATACATAGCCACAATGCAGGAACTACAGCCAAAGTGCAGATACTCCATTTTCACTTTGTTTTATGCCTGTTTTGTGGTTACTACAAATTTAGAAATCTGTTTTTACATAAATTACACATTTTTATAACATTTTTTTTTTATATATATAGTAAAACAGGTGTTAGAAAATCAGGAACAGGTTGTAACTGAAGTTTTACCAAAAATAAATGTGTTTTGCCTCTGTAGGTTGTCTTAGTGTATCATTTCTGCGGAAACACACAGTTTTAAGCCATGTATACCTAATTTACAGTGGCCCTGAAGGGTCAAAACAAAACAACATTTTGGAAAACACAACACCATTTCTCAAAAGAACTATAAAAAAAATCACAAAACACAACATTTCAGAAAACAAAACAACATTTCACAAAATGTTGTAAAATGTTTTTGTATTTGTTGAAATGTTGTAGTGTTTTGACCCTCAGGGCCACCGTACTAATCACAGGGTGCAGACATAAACCATTTAAAGGAGCACATTTTAAAGCACACAGGCTGTAGTATCTGCTTGGTGATGGTGAATGCAGCTCCCACGTATATTTGTGTTTGCCAGCTCTACCAGTCATTTGTCATTGCATTAGGATGTAATCTCTTTTATCTTCCATCAGTGTGGAGATTATTGAAGAAGATGAGGGACAAAGATTGTGAGGAATATGGGCATTTATAGTTAGATGGGCACACAGGCATGCATGCACACAGACAGACAGACAGACAGACAGACAGACCTTTTGTAATGATGAATTGCAGAGAGGCTGATTAAAATCTGCAGCTTGTTTGATCTCTTTTTCAAGTTGACCTTGATGATTTGCTGTGTTTATACAAATGTGGTGACTAAGAAAAGAGTTATTCTGCAAATATAAAGCTGCTAACATTCCTACTGTGTGTTCATGCTGATCCTCTTTAGTCAAGCACAAATACGATGGGATTGAATTACTGGAATTAATAAGACTGTGATTCACTTGACTGTCCCCTCTACATGTGACTTGTAACCAAATGAAGGTTTGTGTGTTTGTGTATACGTGTGACACGAAACACATGTGATGTGTGATGTATAATAGGATTTCTGGCTGAGTAAGATTCAGAGAATAATCCAACAAATGATGGTGTTCATGTCAATTCAAGTGTTTGTTCCAGAAAATTCACTCCAGATGCTGCCACATGCTGGCTTTTATTTCTCTGAGTTCTGTCGACTGAAAACAAGTAGACAGTCACACAGTCATGCATATACTCATCAGTTACTCATTCATATTGATCAGTCAGTCAATCAGTCAGTCAGTCATAGCTTGAAAAGTGTTTATGTAGGAGAGGTTTAATTAAATCAAAAACCTGAAACTAAAATCAGTGGAGAAACATAGCAGATGTGCATGCTTCTATATAAGGGTCAGTGAGTAGTTTGATGAGAATGAAAATGATGTAAATCATATGCTTTGGTCGTCACAGTCACCAACCCAACCAAGTGCCCATTGGAGATTTTGCAGCATTTACAGGGAATATCTTTTCAGCCAATTTGGCAGTATCAGGCCATTAAATGGTTCTAATCAGCAGAGATGAGCATTACAGATATGGGTTAAAAAGGCAACTTTATGCCAAAAAGGACTTTCATGGGTACTTTTTTCACATCTATGGGAAATTCTGCATATAGACCAGGTGGGTCAAACATAGAACAGTCACCCAGGAGATGAGAGTTCAAGTCCCCACTTCGTTTTGGTGCCTAAATCTAAAGAAAGTGAAACCTAAAAAACAGGTAACTGCCATTGAATGGGCTGAAGACATCCTGATTGGGTAAGCTTTTGGAAGAATATTGTTCAACACCCCCACTGGAGTACCACAGACTTGTATATACTGACAGATCACTCGCTGAAGCACTGCTCTCTTCATATGCATTTACTTATCTGAACCTCGTGCCACAAAGAGCTCACCAAGAACTAACAAGAAATGACTATTACTTTGAGTTGCTTTGTGTTTGCTATGTTGCCAAAATACATGCAGTGGGACATAAGCACAGCACACCCCTTCTTTAACCTCTTGCACTTTCTGATGCATCAGGGAAAATGCTAATGTGTGTATGTTACAATGATTCACGGAAGATTTGCATTAATAGACTCTTAACCGTCATAAAATCTAACTTGTGTCCAACTGTCTGTATATAAGCCATTCCTTATTTATAAAAAAAAAAAGCCTAGTGAAACCTAGCAATCACATAGCAACTACTCCCATAAATTTTACCAACCTGTTCTAATTTGGAAGTTGTCATATACTGCAGCTTGGTCACAGATTATCGCATCAGACACTGACGAAAAATAGGCATCCTTTTGCTGCAATATGATACACCGTTTGGCAGCGTCAGTCAGTAAAGCCACCAGAGAGTGTCAGTTTGATATGCCACCAGACAACAATGTAATTTAAAGAGCAGGAAAGTCTCTACAGGGCAGACAGAAGGGGTGGTGGATAGGTCCAACAATACCGGACTTTCACCCAGGAGGCCAGTGTTCACTCCTTGTACGAACGTAGAGCCAAACCATGATGTTTTTTTCAAACCTATAACAGGTAAAGGTAGCACGCACATCCCAAAAAAACTTAATGCTGGGTGCTGGACCAAAAGGTAAGTATGAAATAAAAGTTAAAGTCCGCACACCAGAAGCTGCTCCTTGAAAATTTATTCACGTTACGTTTCGGGCTCCTGCCCTTCATCAGACATCAAACCTAACCACATGCATTTGTTGCAGAATGAAATAAATGTGAATACACTCTGCTTTACAAGTTTTTGAAAAAGACTCTTTGCATGTAGTGAGCAGAAACTGTACATTTCCTGTGAGAACAGAAGTGTATTGTGAAAAGACACACTGCATGCAACAGGCGTAAATTAGCACAGGGTCCCAGAACGTCAACACCAGATGCACCCAGGATACCTAGCGCGTAATATGTAGATTTGAAGTCCGCTTATCGAGCGGCAGTATGTGAGGAGTTGGGAGTGAGAATGTGTTGATTTCACAGTTCAAAATAATTTTCTCCTGTTTCCACCTGTGTGTTAACATTTATGATATACAAGGACCAGTTGGAGTCTTGACATATTATACCCATAACCAGTTCTTCCTTGGTTAGCTCTTTGTGACACTAGAGATGATAAACACATCAGGCGCAGTAGCATGAACTGCTGTCGGTCACCAGAATTTGATTTCCCCACACGGGTCCATGTGGTGTTGCTAATGATGCAGGCTGACATCAGTGAAACTGTCTGATGAATGAGTCAGTCCATGTGACTTCACGCCTACAGCTCTTGGTTCATTTGGAATAACCCAGGTGTTTGATTTGTGTACATTCAATTAAATGGTTTGCATATCTTCTACTTTCAAGTCTCGCAACAACAGAATTTTTAATTGAAGTGGTGGAAGTGTGGGCCCAAAGCCAAACTGTTGAAAAGTCCACTGATCCAACTTTTAGCTCACTCATATTTCACTCACTTCATATTTGTCTCCTTGTGGTAAACTTTCTGACATCTCAGACCTTGAAATGTCCTCCTCAAAACAAACAGCACAACTTTGAATTAAAGAAAGTGACCTTGCAAGGGAGCATTATTATTCCTCTGTGTTCTGTCAGTTTTCATTCACAATGTCACGTCTTCTATATACCTTCCCTGTGCCGTGCTGTTCCATATTCAGCGCTACTAAAGTTCAGCCATCCGCTGCTTTAAAGTCCCTGCGCCTCTCTCCCCTTTCTGAAATGGAAAAGCAATAATTCCTCCTCTCTCTGTCTCTCTCCAGCTTTTTGATGGAATCGAGTGCGAGTTTCCCATATTTTTCATCTACATGATGATTGACGGTAAGCCTTGTTCTACCCATAGCTGCTGTTATGATGCCTCAAGTGGGTCATTGGGAAGATAGAAGACAGACTTGAAGCATTTGACAGGAAATTACATTTTGGTGTTTGCCAGGTTTTAGAGGACTTAGAAACACTTTTCAAAAATATGTGATGTGTGAAATTTGTGTGTGAACCTTAGGGAATGGTCAGGCATAAAATAAGAAGTATACTGTAGTTTCTCCACGTAATGTGAATTCAAGCATCATTTAATCCACCTCATGCTGCTTTATACCCCACTGACATTTGTAGGACAAACAAACAATCTGATTTATGGCCTGTTGTCCCATCTCAGATGTCTCAGTCTTTATGGGACCATCTTTTAACAGCTCAAAAATCCATAAATTGTTTTTCAAACTGTTTCAAACAGCTAAAACTAATGGTTAAAAGATCAGTTCAGTTTATACATTCAGAAAACTTTTCTTACATGCCTCCAGGAAACGAAGATTCCGAAATGGAGAAAACTTTAGTTAATTGAAGTAAAGGGCACCGCATTTAACAACACCAAAATTATATCAAAACATCAATGTGCAACTTCTCACGCAGCTCATGCAGGGTAATCCAACGGGGAGCTCAATTAAAAGTGAAACTTATCTTTGCTCTCTCTAAAGCCAGACTCCATTAACAAAAACAGTAGTAAGCTGAACACTTGAGCTGCTGCTCTACTGTTACCTCACTTAGTTAGTTTGTTTGTGTCATTGTGTGACTAGTCTTTTAAAGGGTTAGTTCAGATTCACCAGAAGTCACACAATAACACAAACAAACTACTGATCACTGTTCCTGTTAGATCAGCAGCTCCTTTGATAAGCGAGTTAAAATAACAGTTTTTTCCCAGTGGAGTCTGGCTTCAAAGAAAGCATAGATAAGTTTTACTTGCCGATCAGTTCTCTGTCGGAAAGAGTTGTCTGTTTGGGAAGCACTGACCATACGACAGAGGCTTGGATTATACTGCATGAATTCTGTAAAAGCTTGTAAAGAGATGTTTTGGTATAGTTTTTCTGTTGTTAAACATGGTCGCCTATGACTTTTGATTCTTTGCTCTCCAAATTTTCTCCACAAATTCAGCGTATCATGAGGTGAGTAATTGATATACAAATGATCACTTTGGGGGTGAAGTACTCCTGTAAAGCTGCAATAATCCACAGATAATTCCCACCCGACTCTCCCGTTCCCCTCAGCTTTACTGAGCATTTTAGCCTCTTTTAGCTCATTGTTGTGGTGTAATCGCCCAAACGTGCAGCTTTTTGTCCACTCTTTCAGCTCTCGTGGGCAGGGTTTCCAGCCACAACATGCAGCTTTTTACACCAAAAAAAGCTCTGATAAATCCACTGCACACTACCTGCACAGCACCAAACAGCAGACAGACGAAGGTAGCAAATAACTGGTGAACACATTGGATCATTTAGCAACTAAAGCCCCAAATATTTCCCTCAGGAGTTGGTGGAGAGAAATATTGGACTTACATTCATCAGGTGGCCATAAACATGCTTCAGTGGGAATGCTAATCCTGCTCTGTGTCTGCTGTTTAAATAGGCAACTGATGTTGTGTGTGTTGCAAAAAGTTTCATCCGAAAGTTTGAATAAGTATCATTAACGTGTGTGTGCGTGCATGTGTGTGTATTTGGTGTCTGCGTGTTTGTGTTGCAGGGGTGTTCAGAGGAAATAAAGCTCAGGTCAAAGAATACCAGGACCTCCTTGAACCCATTATCTTCCAGTCTTATGAGGGTGAGCAATCATGTGAATACACACACACACACACACACACACACACAAATGCAGTGACCAGTGGATGGAGGAAAATTACAAATGCACAATCACACTCACACACGTGTAAATTTATCTGATTTGGTACATTAGTATGGTTGGTATTGGAGCTTCTGCCTCTGTTCTCTCTCCCTCTAGCTATGAAAAACTTTCTCTTGTTAAATCACGTCATCCATATTCATGCACCACATGCTGCGACTAAGGCTCACAGGGGCGTTACATTCAAGTGAACTCAGCCTTTCTTCATGAGTAGCAAGCCGGGCTTCTATATTCACCTGCACCCATTGCTGTGAGGGGAGACAGTCAAATGATAGGGATGTCAAGAGCTTTGAGTTCCTATTGGTCCGATCATAATAGAACAGGAATAATTGGAGTGTAGAAAGGATAATGATGTGGGACAGAGCTGGCTTGCTCCACATGTCTCCACAGTGCCTTTGTACTGGTTATGTATGGATTAACAAAACTCCTGAAGTTAATTGGCTGGATTTTAAAGGATAACTCAAGTGTACTTTTTTTTTCGTTCACCATTAATGCCCATGAAAAGTTTTAATCCACAGTTGTATTTGCTGCTGTCAGAAGCTGCTATTGTGTGTTCTGCTGCAGGTTAACCAGACCTCCCGGGAGTCATGGTCTCCCATTGTTTTGATGATGCACACACATGCAGGATGCAGCTCTGGGAGACATGCTGCTGTACTGTGGTGAATGGGCAATATTTACAACTGTTGTGCCATCCTTTGAGTCAGTGTTTTGTCTTTGGAGAGGGTTTGTTTCATATTGAAACACACTTTCAAGAAAATGTAGAGGAGATTTTTTTGTTTTGGGGCACACAGATTGCAGCTGTTTCACATACAGGCACATAGGTCTTTTTTGTATCCCTACTATTTGAACCTTCACAGGTGTAACTGTACATGTGACGTGACCAAAATGTAGCCTGATAGACTGAATTATCATTTGATTTCACTTCATTACTCATCCTTACATCATGCTCATATCAGCCAATCTCTGTGTTAAAGGGTGAGCAATTTCATTTTGTTTTTCCCCTTTAGCTTTGAGTGAAATATATTACCAACTGTAGGGGTGAATTGTAATATCTTTGGTGATGCCTTCACTTTTCCTCTGGTGCCACCAACAAGTCCAGATTTCAATGTGTCTAATACTTTGTTTTCTAACAAAACACTTGCAAAACTGATGGCATTTCCATCAGCCACGGGGTACTGTGTGTTAAGTGCCAATTAAGTAGCTGTAGACTCTTAGAGCCTGTTGGCACCTGGTATTAACATTGGTTTCGGTGATCCGAAAGCAACAGACACATTGCCATTGACACCTGTGTCTATCATGTGTCTCCAGCTAACCAACTGTGTTCAGATTTCATTGCTGCCTACGTCATTTACTCTTGAAGGTCAAAGAGCCCCTGGCACAGTTATAACATCCATACTCTTTGCTTCCTCGCATGCTCAATATTCACATACAGTAAATGCTGGTGTTGGCACAGCCTTCTTCCATAGGACAAAATTACTGACAGTCATGCAGTACTTCGTCCAAGTTGTTGTAAAAGGGGCAATATTGCTGTCACCAAAACAACCACCATGGCCTGCACTGATGACATAGTCGTTGTTGGAGACACATCAGGACGAATTAAGCGGCAACATCTGGGGCTGAAAAAATAAAGCCAACATGAAAGTGCCAAAAACTGCAGTTCCTCTAATGACCACTTTAGGCTGTCTCCAGAAGCCAGTCAGTCCCCATAAACCCCCATGTTAAAAGGCCCAACTTTACAGCAGAAATACAGCCTGGTACTAAAAACGGTTTGGGTCTCTATAGCTAATTTCCCCCTTCATGATGACTGTACAGAAGTAAAGAATTTATATAATTCACCAGTTTTCATTTTATTGGGCTTAAAGTTATGCATAATTAAGGTCGGCCCGCTTTGAGTGACAGGCCGTCTGCTGATAGTGTCCTCGGCTTCTTAGTCAGATCCACCCCTCGCTCCTTCACAGCACCAGCCTCTTGCCCAAATACGGTCACTTCTTGCTCCTAAAAAGCCAAGATGGTGAAGACCATAATGCCAAACTTGAGGCTTCAAAATGGCAGTCCACAAACAAATGGGGGATGTCACAGTAGCTACGTTCATTATTTTTTACATTCTATGGGAAGTGTTGGTGTTTAAACTGCAAAGATATGCGGTCAAATGCTTCCCAGACCACCTCGGCAAGTGGTTTGAGTGATTGGTTCACAATGTGTCTTGGTGGTCATTTGCACATTTATTTAGCACTGTTTACTTGTGATCTGATCACCCAGGACACATGTTAAGGCAAGGTATAAACATGGCCGTAGTTGTGCTCTTGTTTAATCTGTTTCTTTCACAGGCAATGGCCAGTTGCCCCCTCACTGCAGTCCGTATTGCTGCTAGTTTTACTTAGTAAAGAAGGGGACAGTGTACACAGACCAAACACAAAGAGGGGCTAGTTTTGTGACAAGGGCATGATCCCTCACCAGCTTCCCACCCATAAACACCCCCAGTCGCCTCAGCCAGAATGTTGAACTCGTGTCTCTGCACTGGTGGGTGAACACTTTTTTCCACTGCACTACCTAGGCGCACTAATAAGTGTGCTGCTTTCACTGACTTAAATGACTGTACCTTTAAATTCAGACTGAATTGGCACAATTTTTACCCTCAGCAATTAGGAGCTACTTTGTTACACTATGGTGGTTTAGCAGCTGGCGCCCATTATGTTCCTGTTATAGTAGATCTGTGAAAATGCACTTTTAGTACAAAAATGTACTGTTCCTTCTTGTACTTCTGTGCGAACTCTTTTTTTTTTCTTTTTAAATATATGCAGGTTGGTAATAATAAGTATCTGTGTTGCTTTTAATAGCGTTTTGAAGCTCTCAATGAAAAATTTCAGAGGTAATTTTTGTAAAGCATGAACAGATTGGGGCCATAAATGCAGCGACTGAGAACAGCCCATTTTAATGGTTGACTCGTGTGTGTGTGTACAGTACATGCTGAACATAAAGATGTTCCTCTTAAGTACAAAATTGGTCTAAAAACACGTTCTTTGTACCACTGTGCAAAATTATTGCTACATACTGTGTTGTGTGCATCTTCACCAGTGTTACTTAAGTATGTTTTCTATAACTACAGGAGTGAAGTGCAGATTGATCTCGCTCAAGCACATACGTATATAACACGTGTCCACAGAAGGTACTGTCTACATGCACATACACACACAGTCCTCTCACTGCCCTTCTCTCATACCAGGCCATGCTGTGATCCCCAAATACTACTACGTACCAGCTGACTTTGTAGAGGGGGAGCAGCTCAAACATGGAAGCCAGAAGCGTTTCCCTAGCAACTCTGGCCGTGATGGGATGTTCTTCCTGTGTGGTCAAGCCCTTTACAACATCGCCAAGCTGCTGGGTATGCCTCTGTGTGTTTGTGTGTGCTTGGTATGACGCTCTGAACCCACACATTCATTCTCTTCATTTTAATGTCAACTTCATTAATAATGCAAAACGATGTATGTAGTATGACAATTATTATTCATGATTACCTAATGATTGTAAATAACGCTTAATTCTTCACTGACATGAATCAGAGGATGCAGTTTGACTCATCCATTGTGTGTGTGTGTGTGTGTGTGTGTGTGTGTATTTCTGTATTTGTGTAAACGGTGGGAAATTGATTTTTTTTTTTTTTTTTTACATTTGTCTTCTTGCCTGTGTGGGAGTGTTTTTTGTATGCATGTTAATGTATCTGTCTTTCTCTCTCTCTCTCTCTGTATGTTCATAATCCAGTGGATGAGCTGATAAGCCCTAAAGATATTGATCCCATCCACCGCTACGTTCCCCACCAGGACCAGCGCAATGTCAGCATGCGATACTCCAATCAGGTAAGCTCTAATGCGACTGTGATTGCGTGTCATCACTTGGCTCTCATCTGGACTCTTACTGAACACTTATTTCACAACTTATCACCTTGAATGCTCATATATTCAAGTCAGCTTTGGATTCAGGTGCTCCCTACTCAGCTGTACTTGTCCTTGTTGATATGACTTATGAGGGCATTTAAGCACTTAAATTAATAGCTGTATACACACTATTAAAACATGCTCTTTGGTTGTAATTCATATGGCCTATCCAGGAGGAACAACATAGAAGTGTAGATAAGGGACAATAACATTTAGGTTGTAGATTCACAATAGCAATGGATAATCACGAGCCTCAGCGAGGAGTTTTAAATCCTGGCTCATTGAAAGTTTTTGAATGCTTCACACACATTAAAAGAAATTTCAGTTATTTTTTTCATATTCAGAACTACTGTTGCAAAAATCTTTTTCAAGGTGGGAACTTGAAAGTCAGAGATTTGAATCATCAGTTGACTCAGATTTTTTTTAATGCATAATTGTAACCACCTTTAAATAGAATTAAAAAATTTAACATTGTATTGAAGTTATATTAAACATCATTCAGTCATTTTCTGTAACCGCTTATCCTGTTGGGAGTCGCGGGGTGTGCTGGAGCCTATCCCTGCTGACATTGAGCGAGAGGCAGGGTACACCCTGGACAGTTCGCCAGACTATTGCAGGGCTGACACATAGAGACAGACAACCATTCACACCTACGGGCAATTTGGAGTCACCAATTAACCTGCATGTCTTTGGATTGTGGGAGGAAGCCAGAGTACCTGGAGTAAACTTTGCAAACTCCAAACTGCAAAGCATACTATAAGACCTCGTTTTGCTTTTGTACGTGTATTTTCCCCAAAACAAGTTCACCATTTAAAGGTCTATTTTTTATGTTGAACTGTGTAAAAAGTTTTATTTTTCCAAAATTTCAGAGTTAAACTTTGGAAAATGTACCTACCCTTTGCAGCTCTTTTCTAAACACCCTTAGTCTAAAGAACAGCTCTGCATTTTTGCACTATGCAAACCAATTAGGACTATCTTACCAGCGCTGATATGTATCACCTAGTTCTCTGTCTACCAGCTTTGCTACGGCTGTTCCAAAAATCCTCTTCCCTTGCCATAGCAGAACTTGATTTGAAAATCTGCATTCACTTACGTATCAAACAGGTTTAGAGCTACATTGCTGCATTGTTCTCATCAGGCTTTTTCAGCGTTTTTTAACTTAGCCTCACTTGAGTTAATCCTTGTAAATTAATTTATGACAAAAAAACACCTCCATCAGATGTAACAGTAAAATGTTCAGCAGTACTAGTTACTCCTATAAATGGCAAGCACCAATATATATATGAAATATAACACTCTTGTTATATGTCAGCTTAGTTGAGCTGGATTTATACTGGATCCAAGGTGTTAACAGAGTCCAACCATAGATAATGATGTTTTGATTTATTGTTCAGTGTCAGATGTCACCCACTGCTAGCACCCACACAACACTAGACAAATGTATCATTCTTTCATTCGCTGTGTGACGGCGAGCACTGCATGTACTTGAACTGGCGTAACATCAAGGTGACTTCTACTTTGCCTCATCTCATTACTGAACAGGAGACTACTGCAAATACCACTGTGCCCTCTTTCAGTCACCGTGATGGAGCGGCTTTCATGGCGAGCATAAGGATTGGAGTGGAGATGACTTTGCTAGATGTGCTTTACTGAAAAAGACAAGATTACTGAGCCGTACTTAAACTTCCTCAATGTTGTCTTCGCTATTGACAGCCACAGAAATCATCAGAAGCTTGTAGGATAAAACCCAACCTGTTTCATCTGTAGTATTGCTGTAGCCACAGTAGCTACAGCATCCCAAATGTGTAGTTACATATTTGAGGAGGCTCACGTCAACTATGGCGTAACTACAGCAGCTTTGTGTGTAGGCTTCAAAGCAATGCAGTAACCCCTCAATGCACAACTGTAAATCCACCTTTACTCCTGCTCTTCTCGCCCACAAACTCCACCTCAGGCATTCCCATATCACATCTAAAAAATTCCCACTACTCAGTCGTGCTGACTTTGTGATGTTATTCATGTGCGCAAAAGTTTTAATTACAATTCATCCACTAAACAGCAGAAACCATCCTTTCTCACCTTGCCAAAGGCCAGTCTTGCAGATAAGGATAAAACCCAGTCCATTTGCTCTACGAACCACCTCTCTGAATGGCGATCATGTCTGAGGTTTAATCCATATCAGAGACGGCCGGCAGCTCTGAGGATCACACAGATGAAGGGTAGAGATACGTATACAGCGGCCTGATGTTCATTCTCTTTGCTGTACAGTGTGGAATGATAAGTTCCATTCTGCTGCTGTACGTTGTACGTTGAGTTTTGTTGTTGTAGCTCGGCTGATAAGATGGTGCCGGAACAAGGAGCACAAGAGAGGAGGTCCGGACAGGTGTTATGAACACCAGACTGAATCAAATAGGGTGCAGGGAGAAAGACCAACAGGAAGAGCAAAGACAGAGGAAAACACACCGACATAGAAAAGAGCATGTCAACCAGTAGGAAAACTGTGTAGACAGACAGAACCAGAGAAATTAACATTTGCCTTTAAGAGGTACAAATGTCATTATCTAACTCTAGAGAATACTCAACTCATACGAGGCTAGACTCGTGATGTTTTTCACTTAAAGGTTTTGACATTTACCAACTCTGTAAAGACATTTCTCTTTTTGTCTTTCACTGTGCTGACTTAAAGTGAAAAGGTGGTTTTAGAATTTCAAATTTAGACAAGGAAAAGGTGATTTTATCTCCATTTCACCACGCAGCTGTCAAATAACAGCTGTCTTGCACCACTTGCTATGTAAATTGAGAAACTATAAATGTTTATGGGGGCATTTTACTCACAGAGCTACTGTTTGTTTGTGATCATGTTCCTATAAGTGATTACCAACCTTTTTTTGTCAGATGTACCACAGCCCTGATAGATAAAACTTCAGCACCCTTTGATACTACCCTACTACATGTTCCACATCTGTTCATTTGCATTGATTTTAAACTGGATATTATAGTTAATAGTTATAATCAAATTACATAAAAGTGGATATAATAGTGGATGTTACAATATTTTTTTTCATACAACTAAACTGTCAGTATGAGTGTCTGTTTGTAGTTTGTGTACTTCTACCACTAGTGACAGAAGCTGCATGTGTCAGTGGCTAACTATTTCAACCATTTATCCATGGCTGTGTTCGGAATGGCATACTAACGTACCATCACATTCTCACTCCCAACATCACACATCCCTGCTTACGCACTGGACATTCATGTCTAAATATTATGCGCCAGGTATCCTTGGTGCATCTGCTGTTGACGTTCTGAGACACCATGTCAATTTACAGCTGTTGCATGCATCGTGTCTTTTCAAAATACACCTCTGTTTACACAAGAAAGGTACAGTTTCTGCAGTTTTACAATGCTGGTAAAACACAGCGTATTTATGTTTATTTCATTATGCAACAAACACACATGGTTAGGTTTAGAAAAAAACATTATGGTTTGGCAACTTCGGAATGAGAATGCTGCATACTGACGATTAAAAGAACGAATGTAATTGAATGTCATTACCGACAGACAAAATTCCAAATAAGCCTTATTTGGATAAACTGATTGGGAATCTAAATGATTCTCGCCGGTTACGTCATACTTAGGGTGCATTCGTAAATCTAATCTGACACTGTACTGCACTGTATAAGAGTGCTGTTGTTTGAGGAAACAGTGTTCTACGTCTACATGAATTATCAAACAGTTAATTTATCACATTTGCACTCTGGGTGGTGCTCTATTGCTCTGTCTCGCCAGATGGAGCAGTGCGGATGAGTGCCGAGAGTACACTCTGCTGCCTCAAGAGTGCGGTGTTCTGAGCAACTAAACGTTAGATTCCAACAGTGCTCCAAATTTACCAACAGTCCAGTATTTACCAGAGTGCACTCCGGCACTCAGAGTGAATGCAGCCTTAGTATGAATGCTATGTTAGTATATGATTTCGAATACAGCCTATTTTAGCTTTTGGCTAAGTCTTACTTGATTTTCTCTTGCGTTAAGCCATTTTCTAGCACTTATCCATTTTTCTATCCATCCTTTTACTGTTCCAGCTGTTCAACCAATACTTGCGCAAACTATTTCAGCCTTTTATGTATTACTTTAAGCTAATAACTATGGATCTGTAGATTTTAGCTAATAATTTCAACTTTTTGCCCATTAGCCTAAATTTAACTTTTAGCTAACCAGTCCAACTGTATTTGTTTTTTTTAACTACTTTAACTGTTAATTTATTACTCTTAACTTACCATTTAAACATCACTGCTCTCTTGTTAAATAGGTTTTACACACTCTAATTTGCAACATGTGGCGTTCAGGTATTGTAGCAGACTCAATGCATGGATATATTTTTCAGTAACATATTTGCACCATTTCTGTTGGATCAACTAAGTTGAGCTAGTCCACAGTCTTTCTACATAACCACTGGCAACTGCAGAAGTGTACCCTGGGAACAAGCACCCCTCATATAGTACTCACTGATCTAAATCATTTGGGTTGCTGAAGGGCTGAGAAGCAGATTAAGAATTTATCAAAATATGCTCTGTGCATTTTAGATTGCAAATTGTGTACATTGTTAATTGGGATCAGACAGAGAGCAATTTAAATTTAGTCATAGTAAATATATAGTTAATAGCAGCATATTGGCATCATCTCTCTTGTATCAGCAGATGCGGTGTGATATTTCTCTGTAGGAAAACAGGATAAATATATGCAGCTCCATTGTGCTGGCAGCATTGCTTTTATGAATTCAACTTCTAAACTAGTATGCAGTGTGAGCAAAGCTTAACTCCCCTCAGGTAGGCTGCATATTTTGTTGAGATTACTTTTATCACAATAACACTTTGTTGAAACTGGATTTGTAGGCAGCGTGACAGCTGCTGCGAGCCCGGCCTCTGATAGTAGCAGGCACCGCTCTGTGTGCAGCCCATCAACAAAAGCCTTTCACATTAGTTTGATGTTTTCAGCCACATGCGGTCCAAATAAATGCGAATGTGAGTGAATGGTTTTGCTTCAAATTCTTCTCTGAAAGTATCGAAAGCCCCGTTGTTTGCTGTCACAGTGATGAGACAGTATCTTTTCATGGCCATTTGAAATGTAATTTAGGGTCTGAACAGCTTGTTAATGTGGTTATTGAAGAACTGACAACTTGGGACTGAAGTTAATGCAAACTGTGAAGGCTAACTGGGTGTGCTCAGTTTCACCCGTGGACAGACTGTGTAGGCGGAAAAGAGATGATGAATCCAGCCCACCCATGGGGGCATCAAGGAAAAATGCTACCATAACTGGTCCACACCCACCAATTTACTGGCACCAATTTAGCAGTGGACTGTACATTACAGAAGCAACCTGGAAGCTAGAAAACCTTTGTGGGGCTTACACGCTCAGCAAGTAATTTTCACTCATTTGGGTGAGTGGGTGCCATCTTTGAGTGCGGAATCCAGTTCTCATTTTGCATCCTTGGGCTGCAGCTAGTTCATCTCAATGGCAACATTATGCTTTCTGTTTACATCTCCCAAAAGCACAATGGTGCACAACCTCTGAGTTAGACTTTGCCTGGGGCACCAAAATATCCACTGCTGCAAAGTGGACCTCGTCACAACTTCCTGCACACCCACATTATTAAAACATTTAAAGGAGGTTTTTTTTTTTTTTTTTCCAGTTTATTTTTATTTGGTCAACTCGTTTGTTTTTTTTTGGTATCACCAAAAAATGCCTTTTTATATCCAGTCCAAACTAAAACAGAATGAATGGCCCCTTTTCTACTTCCTACCCTCCTTCTTCTGGTGTCCTTGCTCCTCAAACTTAACCGTCATTATGATCCTGAACAGCTCTAAAGTGTTTTGACTGCATCTCACACATTTGCGACATTATTGCGCCTTTAGAATTCACCATCTTTAGAATTCACTGAATCAGGGAATTTTTCAATACGAGTTTTCTACCAGTACCACCTGAAAGCTGATGTGAAGCACATTTTATTTCCCTGTAAGACGTGAATGCAGTACATCAACAGACTTTCTCTTTCAGAGTGTACCGGCATCTTGCCCTCAGCCCAGAGAAATTAGATGTGGTTGTTTATTCATGTGGCTGGTGCTAAGCTGAGTGCCTTGCAGGGTCAAACGGCCACACAAATTGCAGACTTAATTCTTTATTTCCGCTATCCTGTGCTGCTTCTCTCACCTCTGTCCTTTTTTCTTTCTCATTACTTTATACCATCTCTCCCTGGCTCTGAGTCTTTTTGCTTGCTTCTTGTTATCTCTATTTTTACCGCTGTTTCTCTTTCACTCACAACTTTTCTATCTCAGCTAGATGGTTAATGTAGCTTACACGTTGTGTAGGCTTGAGATGAGCAGAGAAAAAATTAGTGAGATGAGAGGAAAGAAAAGGGGAGAACAGCGCCAACGGAAGGAGGTATATTGACTTTTTTAGTTTACAGTTTTGTGTTTCAAGCAAGAAATTGTGTGTGTGTGTGTGTGTGTGTGTGTGTGTGTAGCAGCTGTCTTGTTGCCTCTGCATCATTGACGTGCAGTGTTTGGTCTGCGGGCAGGAAAGGCACATAGGCATGCTGGGCTTTCACATAGAGTTAAAGCTTGATTTGTACGCGCCCCTTTCTTCCTTTTTGTGTGTGTGTAATTTGCTTTCCACTTTGTGTATCCAAGAAAAAAAGAACGTGTGTTATGAGAGTGCATGCGTCCATCTTTGCATATAATTCTCTGTGCTTTTAAGTGTATATGAGAGAGGTTTGTGTGGGTGCACTCTTATGCAGTGCTTGTGTGTTTGTGTGCGTGTGTATTATTCATAGTTCCATTCCTTCCGAATGTTATGCTGCCACTTAAAGTCCCTGCATCAATTCATTCCACAGCTGGAGACAATAAGATGCTCCGCAATATTAAACCCGTAAATAGCCTGCAATATTGCGCTGTTCAGTTCCACCTATGAGCTTTTATAAGGTCGTGGTTATTTGACATCAGCTCTTTCATACAGTAGAGAAATGGGGTTTTCAAAAGAGCTGGCGAGGGTGCGCTTCCTCAAATAACCAGCAAAGCCTGTTTTAATAGTTAATGCATGACGTTTGAGTCATATCCAACAAAAATGTCTAAAATACTCCATTTCAACAGATTCATTTTCAAAACTATTTCAAACAGCAGTATGTTATGCCACTACATTGAGTATAAGTTGCAACAAGAGATGTTTGTGACTGTAGTCTTAATGTTTTCCCCTCAAATAAAAATTACCATCTTTATTTTCTCTCTAAAATGTGATTACTGAATTATGTTTTTTTTGTTGTTGTTGTTTTTTTTGCATATATATGCATCATTTATATACATCTGTGCAAAATGCAGTGTATGAGTTGTCTGGACACACTTCTTAACATGGAGGTGACTGAGCCGGTAGCTAGCAGCTAACAGTGCTAACCGAGGAGAACCAGAGGATGGGCGCTATGACGTCATACCTATATCAGTGGTAACCACCATATGCAATGCTCTCTCATACCTAAACAGTTGAATTGGTTGTTTGCCACTGACTTCTAAAGCGACATATATGACTGACCTCAAAACTACATATATTACTGCTGTTCAGCTTCAAAACCACCTGGTTAGGTTTAGGCAACATAACTATGTGGTTGGGTTTAGAAAAGTGGTTTGGCATTAAATAAGTAATTTTGTCACTCACATAACGTAATGTACGTCACATACAACATATCAGATAGATCGATAGCTTAGCATGTTAGTCATACTAGCATACTAGGCTATGCTGTTATTAAAAGAAGGCAATGTTGACCTCGGGATGCGAACACAGGTCTCCTGGGTGAAAGTCCTGTGCTTGTGTGTTTCATCTAGCACTCTTCCCGCCCACCTCTATAGGGGCTTCTTCCTTATTTGTGCAACTTGACATGGACTTTGTTGCTTTTAATGCTATGTCATATCACTTTCTCCTCTGTTCCTGTCACAATTACTACCACCACTAGAGGGTGCCGCCTCTCAATAAACGTAGGTATGTGTCATAATAAGCTGCTTGCATAGTCAGCCTATATGGTCCTTTTTTTGGTGAGAGTGGGCTGGCCATGCTATGGGACTGTAAGCAAGCCAGTGGGACAAACATGGCCGGACTGGCTTGCCACAACCAACCAAAGAGAAGCTTGGATTACAACATACACCAATTCATTATATCTTTACAAAGCAAATGGTGGTTTGCTGCTATGTTAAACCTCTGAATGTTTCATGCAGAAGCCTTTTATTGTATCATTTTAGTCCCATATATAAAACCCCACTGCAATGCCCTGCAGAAAAGGTGACTCCGACATGCTGGCGCTGACCTGGAAACGCTATATTCTTGTACATGCCAGAGATATATGTATTAAGAATGTGCACGACATAGCATCAATTTAACGTAGCCAGTCTAAATTTAAAAATGATTATACAGCACATATCTCTATATTGTACATCGGTAATGCCCCATGCATTAAATTTGCATCATGTGTGCATCTCAGCGGGAAGGGAATGTGGCTTTGCCTCAAACAACTAGCATATGGAGGGGGGGAAGTTGTGATTTAGTTGGTGAATGGGGCGTTAATGCAACTTCAATGCATAATGGAGCTTGATGTACAGAAACCTTTTACTACCCTAATGAACTGCAAGCCTGTTAAATAGAATATGAGGCTATAAAATAAGGCTACACAGCTTAAATATGTATGCAAGCCACAAGGCAAATGGTGAAAAATCAGCAAAAGTGTATTGCCACGGTGCTGCCGGCACCACTGTGCTCTCATAATAGCTGCAAATGGATCATTTTTTAAGCTTGACCCTGTGGATAAGGGCAGCTTCCCTTGATATTTAGCAGCTCCCAAAGTGCAGTGGTCGACTGTGTTGGGTTTTTCTGCATGAGAGACGACGCGCTCCCAGGGCTGTGAGGGTGAGTCAGATCAAATGCACCCTGGGGAGCGTGGCGTGACATCCCACTGACAAACATGCAATAATACGCAGCGGGCGTAGCAACTGGGGGATCTGAGAAGTCATGAATGGCTGTAAAAGTAAATTAGTTGGTTATGTTGCTCATGTCACACACTTGCTTTTAATGTTATACCCTTAATCTACTCAGCTGTTCAGGCATGCTCCTAGTGTCACATTCTCTCAGTCTGTCTCCTCTCGCTCTCTATCTTTTTCTCCATCTGTCTCTTCGAATTCTGCTCTATTTTTTTTGTGAATTCAACAACCCACATACACCCACAAACAGCGCTGAAGCGCATGCAAGAATAGCACTTGTGTGCATTAAAAACGTAACAACCTACCACTCAACTCCGTCATTGTGAAACTCTGTAAGAACCTTTGGCTTCCATGAGATTTCTCACACTATGTTAGAGGAAGGTTAATGGAAAAGTTGCATTGTGGTCCAAACTGCGGGAGCTGTCAGTCATCAATCTGAGATAAGGCGTGGGTCACAAGAGGCCCCCGATTTGATGGTGCAGCGTGGGGAACAAACACACCTCCCTAGAGGCGGGATGGAAGGTGGGAGAAAAGAGTGGAACCACGGAGGCTGGCAGAGAGAGAGATGAGAGGGAGGGAGGCTGAAATATACAGAGGCAGGGACTGGAAGAAGAGAGACAGAGAGAGATGAACCCTTTTTATTCTGTATACTTATGAGGAGATTTCTCTGAAACATAGTCTTCTTTAGCTTCTCACTAGTTTGACGTGGGTAGGTTAGAAAACTGCAATTTCATGTTCTTCTGTGCACAAATTAGGATTTAAAAACACTTGAATCACAGTCTGACGACAGTTGGTTGTTTGGTCACTGTCAATCAAATCTGTTCAACCAACAGAGTCCTGCTGAGTTTCTCAGTGTTTTTTTTTTTTTTTCAGTTTGATTGTTGCTTATTTATTTGTGTGTTTAATGTTATAGAGAAATACTTGATATTTGAAGTCAGATTTTCAGGGGCTTTGAGAACACATCTCTAGTGGTCAGACATTGCTTCATGCAGGTTTGAGTTACAACATTGATGAGCAACCCTGTTCATTTTTGGCTCTTTATAGTAAATTGGTGGGTGAAAGTTTTAGTCACATTCTTTTTTACTTTGGAAAACAATCTACCTTCGTTCCTTACTACGTGTGTATTATGAACATTATAAAGCCTAAAATCTAATCTGGTATTTTGTGTACAGTTTGAGAGCGCATAATAGTTGCAGGATAACCACATGGAAATTCTAGATAAAACTTGAACACACGCTAAAATAAAATTTAGGCGCCGTAAGTGGCAATTTTTAGCACTATTTGCTCACTATCCACTTCTTCTATTTCTCCATATAAACCAGAAATATAAAGCATGTAATTTCCCTTTAAGCAGAGCATTGTTCAGGGGAAATGATTATCAGACCCCCTGTGTAAAAAACAACTAATGAATAATATAATGACAGACTGTTGATTAGTGATTGATGTGATGTCAAAAATAGCACACACAATATATTTAGACTCAGTCCTTAAGCATCATTTCAGAGTCAAATGTTTGAATTTGGATGATTATCATGTGAGTACAGCTGGGGATGGGGAGAGGACCTAGCATCCTCCTGCTGTGTCCAATGTTTTCCAGTTGGTTAGCTTTGTGTTTATAGAGTGGTATGTACGGGCAGTTTTACATTTAGAATGACAGGAGGGTTTCGATGGGCAGTGTGGCGGTGGAGTAGTTAGCACTGTCGCCTGTCAGCAAGAGGATTTCAAATCCACCAGCCAGCTGGGACCCTTCTTTGTGGAATTTGCATGTCAAGCGTAGGTTTTCTCTGGGTTCTCTGGCTTCCTCCCACAGTCCAAAGACATGCAGGTTAATTGGTGACTCTAATTTGCCCATAGGTGTGAATGCGAGTGTGAATAGTTGTCTGTCTCTATGTGTCAGCCCTGTGATAGTGTGGCAACCTGACCAGGGTGTACCCTGCCTCTCGCCCAGTGCCATCTAGGACAGGTTCCAGGCCTCCCACAACCCTTAACAGGCCATTACGGATAATGAATGAATGAAAGTGTTTTGCCTGTAAAGTTTGTTTTTCTGTGTCAGGAAATGGACAGACAATGTGGCACTGACTATTTACATGCACAGTAATATCCCCCCTAATATTGTGAATATGACAATATTCTGAATTTGATACAGGTCATGTAAATGGCATATTCCATATGGATTTTTCGAATTAGGCCTTTCTGTGAATGTAGCATTTACTAATTAAAACATTTGGATATGCCTGTATTTTTGGGTTTTAGGAGCATTGTTTGGACATTTATTCAGCACATTCAGAATATGTGTCTCAGTTGTGGTTTTTATCACAGTTTACAACACACAGCCTCTTGTCATGTATGTGTTGCACACAAGCCAACAGTTTGCAAGGCTTGGGTAGCGGTTCATGTCCTAAAGAAAAGTCCATATTTCAAGTTGGAGGGTGAAACATCTACTATTAAAGAATATGAAAGACTTGACAATCAACAGGTTTTTGGATATGCGCATATTACAGTGCCGACCTTTTCAAGAAGGTGGTTGAAGTAATGAAAGAGGGAGGCTGTGTTCACACTGTCGAATAAGGCCACCACTGGTGGAGAATTTGAAACTTGAAAAAATCCTGT
The DNA here is from genome assembly GCF_006386435.1 of Epinephelus moara. Taxonomy (NCBI): domain Eukaryota; kingdom Metazoa; phylum Chordata; class Actinopteri; order Perciformes; family Serranidae; genus Epinephelus; species Epinephelus moara. The sequence continues at coordinate 10,861,494 of NC_065506.1, read as the reverse complement.
TTTGTAGCAAAGAAACAAAATGGCATCATTAGCTCTAGTCTCGCGTGACCAGCCTCCCTTACTTCGGAATGGGAGTCTGGGGACATTCGTCTTTCGTTTTGTAATAGAAATGGGCGGGGATATCCAGACCACATGACAGCGTTGCCATAGGTACGGCACGTTTGTACAGGCTTACAGTGGGCCAGGCTTGATAAATCAAACTTTTACCGTAACCTGTCAGTAAACAGGCCAAAACATCTCTCTTCTCCTGCAAAAGGAATTTTAGACAGAGTCGCTGTAAATCCTTAATTTCTCCAATCCTGTGGACGTTGCAGCTCTGCAATATAGCTGAATCAAATGGAATCATATCCATTTTAATCTCTTCTAGCGATGCACTGAACACTTCGTTTTCTGTTGTACTACGGACAACAATTGGGGGAAATGCAATTCCGGTGTAGGCGGGTGTAAGGCAAAGCTAATCAGCCGTTGGTCGAGGAAGTACGGAAGTACACAGATTTGGATCCAATCACATCACTGCCACTGGGAGCCAGCACTAGTTCTATTACAACTTTCCTATGGGAATGTCCACAGACGACAGAGTCAGCCAGCGTGCTGACGTCATTGGCATCTGTGTAAGAGACTACATTAGCTCCAGCCCCTCCATATTTCCATAGCTTTAATAAGATAATTAACATGCTAGGGCACATTAATCGCAGGATGCACAGCTGCATGTAAACAGGAATATTAGTGGAATGTTCATTTTCATTAGCCATGTAAACAGTTTAATACTGTAGGAATATTGTCTTTTTTTTGGATAAGGGCAAAAAACAGAATATTTCATGCATGAAACCTTAGTGTCATCATCTCCCTGTATCTCTTTGCCAAATAGACGTGTCACTGTAGAAGCCTTTTCAGTGGCTGTGTGATGAGATCATACTAAACAGACACCTGTTAAGATAAGTGAAATGTGGATGTGACTCTAGGTTTAAAAAGAAGAACACAGATTAGAGGTCAGTGGTAGGACACCATTTAATGATCTGCAGACTGTCCCTTTCTGAAGAGCAAAGTGACACCCTGAGCAGCAATGACCAGATTGAGGATAGGATCCCTGTGACCCAAACACACACACACACGCACACACTCACATACTCACAAATGTACAATAATACTACATTTTCAAACCAACATGCCCATCCTCCACAAACCCTACCAAGAAAATCACACATATTCACCCCAACATGCACTACTTCTAATTTTCCCTCTGTATCCTTTGCTTCACTTTTACACACACACACACACACACACACAAAGATTGAGAGTGTGTTCGACCCTGCTGTTTGCCAAATGGCCTGGTAGCGCGCAGGAAATGTCGAGCCCAGCGGTCTGTGACAGTAAAAGCCCTAGAGAGATGGCTACTGACCTTAACCTGCAGGGAAATGGACATCACTCACACACACTCCCACACTTTGCATGCATTGATTCTTGACACACTCATAACATGCACATACTGCTTTTATGTATTCTCAGAAGTTGTGTGTGTGTTTCTGTCCATCTCAGACACACCTTTGCTTCTTCGTCTGTGTTACAAGCTGTTCTCTGTGCCAGGGGCCCCATTAAGCAGCGTCTGATAGGTTTGGCCCTTCCTGTTGTTTTTTTTGCCTCTCTGTCAGCGTTTTTGGCCAGCTCTGGCATACAGTGTCTTCTTATTTACAGCTAACGTATTGCACAGAAACGAAAGGAAAACAAGCTGCCAGGATACACAACCTCAGGGAGGATGACAAAAAACACCCGAGTAGAGATCAAATATTTGAACCTGCTGTGCTCAATTCATCCCAACCCTCACTTGAACAAGAGGCTGTCACATCCCTCGTACATTAAGGTACATCAACCCCTCCTGCTGTTAGATGTGGAGTGTTAGATGAGTATGGGATTTGGGTTGGGAGCCAGGTGTGCTGAGAGGGAGGCATCTTGGCTTCTATTAGCTGCTTGTTGATGGTTACTGCTGACAGTGTACAAGCAAAAGCTTCTCTGTTGGGGGCAGCTGTTCACAGTTCTCACACCTGTACTCAGTAACTCTGCTTTAACCCCAGAATTGGTACAGCAAGCAAGAGATTAAGATTCTTATTTGTTAGATAGGGGCTGTGTTGTTTTTTTCAAGCCTGGTCTTCTGGTATTTCACCCTGAAAATGCAAATGATAATTTACATGAGTTAACTAAACTGGAGACTTGATTTGCCACCAATATTCTGAGTTGTCTGCCTCTTCCAAACAAATGCAGAGGCCAAAAACTTAGTCAGTTTCACAGTCATGTGCCTGTTCTTAAAGATTAAAAAACTTGCCTCTAGAGAGATCCAGTCACACAACACTAATATAGAGTACAGCATGATTATATATGAGGCCTGCATGCATCCTTATAGCCATTATTTTTAAAGGGCAGGTCCATCTGCGTTCCTTTCTGTATTTTTCAAATATAAACTCCCATTCAGCCAAAAAGCAGTAATATAGGTTCTTCTTAATGCCTTCTTTGCATTTTTACACAGAACAAACAACGGCAGGGTCATTCTGCTCCAGTTTGTGATAATACACTACATTACAACATTGTGGAATCAAAAGAAGCGCGACGGGCATGACATGTAACACAACAGCAGCATCCAGTGTGTATAAAACAATGGCATTGACATGGCAATAACAATCATTTACCTTCTCTTTTATGTGGTGGCTGATCTCGTCCTCTGCTGGGAGGGTAAGGACCTCACAATCTCATCATTTTCCCAATCTGCGGTCATTTACGGCCACTGTTCTTCTTTGAGTTAGCTGCTAACTGCTATCAGTTACTTTTTAAATCTCCTTCAGTGGGTCGCAAGTAAAACAAGCCATCAAAACATCACACCACTGTGTGGTTCATGATGCCATCTTGCAGGCTGTCCTGTTTGTACAGACACCATTTCAGCATCGGCCCATAGCAGCTTAAAGGCAAGACTGTTCCGTCCCCCTATACCGTGACTGTACTTTATATACAGAACAGCAAGGCAACATCACGGCACGATATTCCCGCCCTGAACAGGCAGTGTAAAAGGGGCTACTGACAGTGTAAGCATGGAGAGTGTGAAAAGTGTTAGCTCGGAAGTGTTGCTTGGTGGTGGAAGATTTTGCTTTTTTTTAATTAATATTAAGCCTTTATTTAAGCAGGTGAAGACATTTTCCAGATCAATAGTAAATGTATTTATTACCTACATTAGATCTCAGTTAACATGCTCCCACTTTGGAGAAGCAGCCAAGAGTACTGGGCACAGAAGCTAAGCAATCTACTGCTGTGGATGCAAACTATACAAACTAACTACCGAATCAGAGACAGCGGTAGACTAGTGACTCCTTGTGTTCAAGGAGGTAAAATTACTGTTTCTGTCAGTGCGATGGCTGTGGACGGGGGCAGCACTAAAGCTTATTTTAGCCTCCTATATAAATTACCCCCTAAAAATAATATAATATATATCAGTTTTTACACTATTTAGATTATTTTATGGCTTTGCTGTCAGACATCTCTTTCAGACGGGGAACTGAAATTTGTCACACTTCAAAGCCACCAGGCTCCGATGGCAGAAACAGTCATTTTACCTCACAATGACATCATGAAAGAACCTATGTCAGGTTACAAGGGAAATTTTTTTTTCTAGGAAGGCTTTGGAAAATAGCATTATATCGCTAAAACACACATACTGAGATCAAAATCCGAATTTCCGGATTTATACATAATGAACACAATTGGGAAGCTACGGAATGACATAAAAACCTATAATGGATCTGCATTTTAATATCTTGATAAGTTTTAATGTGTTATTTTGTATCTGTGGCCATTTCATGATGTGATGTTTACAGTGTATTGTACCAGGTGTAATCTGTCTGTTTTCACTCCATCCTCTCTGTGAGGCCATAACCAGTTAGTGATTTAAAGCATTAATATGCCTGACTAAATAGCTTTTAATCCTTTTCTCTTTAGAGTGCCTTTTTACAGCCTGTTCAATGCTCGCCCTGCTGCTTTATTTCCCTTGTTGTCACGTACTGTATACAAATGCTCAATACTGTATATAAATCTTGTATGCATGCAAGTAGCTAGAGAAAGAGACAGAGAATGTAGGAGGGAGACAGAAAGATGTTTTCCCTGCTACACCGTTCAGGAAATGCAGATATAAGATGTGGCAGTACAGTCATTCAAAGGAGTAAACAGCAGCCCCAAAACATCTGTTACTACATCTAAATGAGCTCCTCCATCTCGACTTCAATATGCTTGTAAAACACTGGGAAATGTTGGCACAACAACTCCTAACTATTTAGGAAATGCTGCTTCTGAAGAACAGACCTGAATTCAACTTTTACCACCATCCAGAGCGTCCAACATCCTTATGTGCTCTGTATAATTAAAATTGTTGTCACATAATCCTATCGTGATGGAGGAATGGATTCTGAAACCCAATGATGATGTGAGCAGTCACGCAGCACAACCGCAGCACAGTTGGGAATGTAAAGTTCTGACAAATCAAATTGTCTTTTGTCCTTACCCGTGGGTTCATATGGGTTAACTTCAAAAGCTTCTCCCAAGAGGACACATGATGCAGCATCAGTTCTTCACTACTTTACCAAGGCTCTCAGAGGTTGTGCCGATATCACAAGAAGTTAGGAGACTGACTGAAGGTATAAACTTAGTTTTTATTTCAGTGTTATTCCTGTCGAAGCGTATAGAAGAATGCAGCTCATATTGGCCTCACTGTGGACAAATGGACGACATTTACCGCATGTAATAACAGCTGTGCACTCTTTCTAACCATTAGAAATACATTTTGACTACACCTTCGCTGTCAGTGTGTGTCCTCTATGACCAAAAGAAAGTGTCAGGGCCAGTTTATAACTGCTCTGGCAGCAAGGGTAAGAGTGCAGTCTGTTTATTTATCGAGCAGTTTTGGAGCGTGTGTGAGTATGTGTGAGAGAGAGTAAGATAGAGAACACATTTCAACCATAATGCCCATCTGTTCCCAAAGTTTATAATTATGTGTGTATGGGTGTTGTGCGTCTTTCTGTGTGTACCTCTGAGTGTATATGAGTGGAGCCTGGCACGGAGACTTAGAACTTATTTCTGTTCCAGGGTCATTGTCAGGCTGCATGTGCCCATTAGAACTCATTCAGAATAACTCACACACACACACAAAAACACAGTTAATGCAAGTTTTGCCATTTGCCAGCCTGTGTTTCTGGCTTTAAAATGACTTGTATAGGGATGGAAAGTTAAAGCTGGGGTTGGCAGAAATCTGGGAAAGGCAAAACAAAACAGAAAAAGGCCGAATTTGATAGTACACCCTCCTCCTGTAGTGCTCTCCCTTGTGTCCTAGGCCCCTCCCACCACATAACCACAAACATGCACACGTTTCATACAGTAACCTAGTGTTTCCCCATACACTGATTTATTTCATCTTAGTTAATTGTAGTTGCACAAGGCCCATTTGCTTAGCCCCTCCTGCCCCACTCTCTCTGTTTATCGAACCTTAAATGAGACAAGAATTAGCCAGCTAGCCACTCCACAGTCCCTCCACCTTGCTCCCAGCTTCTGTTGACTGCTTCCCCAGGAGAAGAGTGGGCGGCAGCTCCAGAGAAGGACCTTCAGTCAGCCGCTTTATCAGTGGTGGCGCCGGGGTTTGCACTGGCTGAATTCAAGTTGATATAGCCACAGACTCAGGGTCTGTGCCTGTAAAGCTCTTTGAGATGACTTATCCTTATGCGATTTGAGGCTTTAGCTAACTTCCTAGAGATAGACCTTTGGTTAGCGGCTATAGCAGCTTGAATTTGGCAAGTACAAACACCCAAACGCTGGTTGTCACAGTGGGCTATTGGCCACCGGGTCTGATAAACATCAGTAACACAAAGTTTGCTGAATCAGCCAGGAATCAAGGCTCACTGGTCACCTAGAGCCACGGTTAGCACTGACTGAATTCAGGTTACTGCGGAAGCTGACTTGGGGTGTGTCAGTGGACCTGCTGCCAGCTGTCCTTCTTGCAAGGTGGTCTGTAGCGGCAAGGAGTGAGGCACAGGCTATGCTGCGATTTGAGGCTCTAACTAACATTAACTACGTAAATGTGAACATGAAGTACCGGCTGTGAGCCTTTGGCTGTGGTTAGCAGAAGGCTAAACTATAAGCAACAAACTCTCTGTTCATATTGTTAGATCCTGTTTTAGACTCTTTTTTCTTATAAGTCTGCCTTTTTTGGGGGTTGCTTTGTAGTATAGGCAGTTGTTGCCTATGCTGGAATAGCAAATTTCTCTGCAGGATTGTCTGCAGATGAATCAGGCTCTCACCAAAGGGACGTGCACACACACCTGCATTTGTAGAACAGCCAATAGGAACCGCCAGCCAAAGTCTCCCGACATGGCCTAGACATTCTTAAAGATAGTGTACCCAAACATGAAAATTCAGCCATTATCTACTCACCCTCATGCAGATGGAGGATCAGGTGAAGTTTTAGAGTCCTCACAACACTTGCGGAGATCCAAGGGGAGAGGGGGTAGCAACAAAACTCCAGCTAATGGAGGCTTACGGTGCCCCAGATTAGGCCTGTCGCGATATGCGATAACTCAGTAAGTAAATTAAAAGGGAGACGGTAACTTTTCTGGCTGCGATTAATTGCCATATTCATGTGTGTTTGTTTTCCTCATCTCTCTCCACCAAAGAGACTGGACGACAAGAGTGTTCACTGCCGTGCATCGTCTGGCAGCCAGGGGAGTTGGTTCATTAGCGTAATGAACGGAGGGAAAGCTCTTGTCATCGAGTGTCTTTGTCTCTGTGGGGGAGGCGGGGCTATGGGCCACACACACACACACACACACACACACACACACACAGTGCGATCTTCGTGAGGGGGAGACGAGGCGGTGAAAAAAAAAAAAAACAGTTGAGCGTAAGAGAAAGACAGGGAACTTGTTCCTAAACCAAATGCCACAGCCCCTGTGTGGAAGTGTTTTGGATTTAAACCAAATGACAGAGGGGAGCCCAGTAATTTGGATGAGCCGGTATGCCCGGTTTGTTCTAAAACCATCTCAACAAAAAGAGCGAATACGACCAACTTAACTGCACACCTGAGAGTGAGAGACTGACAGTCTATTTTTTTGTATTGATAAGGTCTTTATTTATTTATTTTGGTATATTTTACGTGTTTTTTCAGATATTTAAATTGTCTTTTTTGCATTCGTAAATATTCTTGTTAAATAAATGTTTATTTCTCTTTAAAAGGGTGTACTTGCATCAATTGTCATTATATAAGTTTAAAAAATGGTCTAAAAACAGCAAAATTACAACAATAATAAAAATGGTCTTAAAAGCACAATATTACGCAATATTATCGCTTACCGCAATAATTTCTGACACAATTAATCGCCCAGCAAAATTTGTTAGCGTGACAGGCCTACCCCAGATTCAAACATCCAAAAACACATAATTGAAACCACAAAATATCTCCATATTGCTCGTCTGTAGTGATCCAAGTGTCCTGAAGCCCTGACATAAAAAGTTGTTTGGAAAAACGTCTTTTGAACTCTGTTTTTAGCCTCATTGTTGCCTGTAGCTCTGACTGCCTCTCTGTACACCACGTTCACGTGTGCGTGCTTGCGTGAGAGATCAGCAAAGGCACGTGAACACATGAACGCGGTGCCCATGTCTCACGGTCTCGCGCAAGTGCACAGACTGAAAACAGATCCAAGAAGCGGTGCTGAAGTCTAGTTTCCTCTCATTCCCCTTTCCACTATCATGGCACCAGTTCCGTTCCAGTTCCCGCCCCTAATTTTGAACTATTCAGAGCATTTGGCCCAAAACTAAATTGGTCAGGACCCAAGAAGTTGGTTCCCAGCTGGACAAAAAAAAAAGAATAGGTTGTCCTTGACCAAAAGTGGGAACTGTGACGACATCACTGGGCCGTCATATTCTACAGTTTGGAAGGAAAGGGTGGAGGGGCAACAATGAAGTCAAGTGAGAAATTGTCAAACAAAAAATACTGTGCAATTGTCTCATTAATAGTTTGCTCATGCTTGTCTTCTGGGTGAAACAAATATCTGTTATAACAGAACAAAAGCTCACAGGTAATCAATTTGTTCTGCAGTTTTGCTTCTGCTGTTTAATTCTGTTGTGCATTGTGCAACACCCTCCATTGATCACACTTTGTTGGTTATAATGGTTCCACACAAAACAGGTGGAAAGGTGGGCTGGTTTGCGAGATAGTGCCAAGGTTCCCAGAATCCTGAATGGAATCCGTTCAGGAACCAAAGCTAATTTGGTGGAGAAGGGGTATCTGTCCACTTGAATTACAATATGGTCAAAGTTTATCATGGAAAATTGTCTAAAGGTTTTATTCAGAATGAGACACACACAAAACAAAAACATCACCTGTACAGTTCATTTTCATATGTGCATGCAGGTATATTGATTTTTCGCTGCAGTAGTCAGATCATTATGTACACATGTCACATGCCCCCACACACACAGCAGTACTTATCAGGCCACTTATCTTCCCCAGCCTTCCCAGCTCCCTGAGCATGATATCAAACAGGGCTGCTCTGACCAGCCCAGGCTCCTGTAGCTCACACCGTGGCTCGCCTTTAATATCAATTACTTTTTTTTTTTCTTCTGCTGCTTCACTCATAAAAATTCTCAGACGGAGGATAATATTTCTGAGCTGAGTCCTGGGAGCAATGTATCGCTTTCTCAGTCAGAGCGCTTTTACAATTACACCGGCCAGCGGCATACAATCCAATTCTTCACTCAGTTCGTCTCTGCTGAGGTGATTCCACCCTCCTTCACCCTCCATCTGTCTCCCTCCCTCTGTGTTGCTCTTTCCATCTCCAGCTCTGCCAGTTTCTTTTTCCTCCATGTTGTCACACTGGAAGCATTTCCCTAAATCAAACTCCCGCCTCATCCCCTCCCCCTCTTCCAATTGTGTTCGGCTCATAACTGCGACTGATTCCTGTCATGGTCTCCGCGTTATTACCACCAGATAACCTTTTGAAAAGATCCAACTTTAAAAACGTACACAAGAGACATTTTCCTCTCCCACAGCCCGGATTGAAAATGACTTAGCATTTCTTTCATGTTTTTCTTCCCCCCCTTCCAAACGTATTTCTGCTAAACCCCTGACACTTTGAAATACCCCCATCAAAATATGAATCTCTGAGCTGCACAGAGACCAACTTCCCGAGGACGATACAGAGCCCGGAGTCATTCGTCTGTGCAGGGGCATGAAAAGAAGGGATTATATTTCATTCAAATAGTTTTCTCTTTTTTTTTTTGTGGTGGCGGATAAATTCCCTCACTTGCTTTTTAACTTTATGAAAGTCTTTGAATGTTTTATTCCTTTGTGGTGTGATGCTCGCTTGAGGCTGCCTCCCTCGTGCTGCGCTTTGCCAGCCGACACACTGGGAGGGATCTGACCTTGAAAGAGTGTCACAGTCTCACTGAGTTCAGCTGAAGTTTTTTTTCCCCACCATAAGTTTTATTTAAACGGTTAAATATTGAGCTAGAGGAGAAAACAGGACTACTGCTTTCCATGGAAATAGTGTCAGTCAGGGTATATATATATATCACTGTACGGTGGTTTCAGGCACAGGGAACATTTGTCTGGAGGGAAAGAACAAGACATTTGGCTCTAATATGAATGACTGAAATTCTGTTTATGTGAGTGTGTGTGTGGCCTTCAGCCTGTTGTCAGAAGACCGTCATTCAGTTTCAAGGCTATGCAAGCACTTAGACACATCTACACTTTTCTCTTCTCCCCCTCAAGACATAAGCACTGATCCCAGCTGAACTTTCTGCATTTTCCATTACCTTTTCAATTCTCATATCCTTCAATCCATACTTACAAATATATATAAATATATATATATATATATATATATATTTATTGTAATGTATACTCTGTTTCCAAGGCAAATTGTTGCATTTATTGAATTCAAGGATAAACCCTTATAACTAGCTAGACTTTCTCTAAAAAAGAAAGAAGGAAACCGAGAGAAAAGAGAACACCAGCCGTTGGATGAAATAAATTCATGAGGTCTTCGTTCAGTACACAACATTAATCACATGTGGTGAGGCTTTGTCAGTCTGATTTGCAGACTCACAGCTGTGTACATAAATCTGCTGCTGGTTCAAGTCACTTTCACCCTGTGTTGGAGTTTTGATTGTGTTACTGGCGGAGGGGTTTTGACAGAAACGTCTGAGATTCAACTCTGAGAAATGCTTTTTTTTTTCTTCTTCGTAGACGATTTACTCCTGACCTGTGAGACACACGATTGACAGTGAGAGTGCAAGAGTGAGAGGAATGAAGACAGGTAGTGACAGAATAAGTCAGAGAGAGGTAGTAAAAGAGAGAAATAGGGGAGGAAAGGAGGGGACAAAGTATGGACATTAAATAAAGCAAAGAGAGAAGGGGAAGGACAGTGGGACAGAAATATGGAAGGAAAGAAGATGGTAGGGCTGGATGGAAAGACAGAGAGATGGCAAGAAGGAAAAGAAAGAAAGAAAGTAAGAAAGGAAAGAGGAGAAGGAAGGAAGGATGGAAGTAAAGACAGAAATAAGGAAGGAACGAAAGAAGGAAGAAAGGATGGAAGAAAAGACAGAAGGGTGGTAGAATGGAAATAAAGACAGAAATAAGTAAGGACGGAAAGAGAGCGAGTAAAGAAAGGAAGGAAGGAAAGACAGAAGAATGGTAGGATGGAAGGAAAGAGAAATAAGTAAGGAAAGAGAAAGAAGGAAGGAAGGATGGAAGAAAAGACAGAGGGATGGTAGAATGGAAGTAAAGACAAAAATAAATAAGGATGGAAAGAGAGAGAATGAAGGAAGGATGGAAGAAAAGAGAAGGATGGTAGGATGGAAGGAAAGACAGAAAGGAAGCTAGGAATAAGGGTGGGACAGAGGAAAGAAAGAAAGAACAGAATAAAGGAAAAAAGGGAAGAAGAAAACAATGGAAGGATGAATGGTGAAAAGACCAGGAGGAAAGAAGATGGATCAACTGATAGAAAGATGGACGGATGGAAAGAACAGAAAACGAAGAAAGGACAAGGACAGGAAGAAGGAAAATACAGCAGGGTTGAAGGAAGGGAGGGAGGGTGGGTGAGGGGAAGGATGACAAAAGGAAAGGAGGAAAATGAGGAATGAAAGAAGACAGGAAAGAGAAAAAGAGAAAGCAAGATCTCACACGCTTCTCATCTCGTGTCACAACTCAGTGCTTTTAATTTTGGGGGAAAAGTCAAATGAAGCGGAGCTGAAAATTCATTTCTGGGGACTCACAGCAGCGTTCTCTGGCAAATGGCTTTTTCACTTTGTCAAATTTAGCGCGGCCGTATCTCTGAGGGGCAGGACGCAGCAGCCAGGCCTGCTGTGAACCACCGCCAGCTCGTCCTGAAATGTTGTATAGCACTTGTCAACAGCATGTCTCAATTTGTCCCTTCTCAACACTTCCTTTATTCCCTTTTTCCATCTTCTTGTCTGTGTGGATTTGGATTTCTTGCTGTTTTTCCAGAACGGCGGCTACATTATGCATTTTTCTGGAATCCATTTCCAGGTTGTAATCTGCAGCTTTTTCATACAATATCAAAATCTTATTCGCAGAGTAGAGTCTGTCGCCCATTCTGAGAAGCTTATATATTTACTGTCCCAAACAATACACAACACTTCCTGGGGGTTTACGAGATAGCAGAGGCAACAGCTGTCATGAAATTGATTTTGGTTGAACTACAGATCTGTGTCTTTCTTTCCAGGAGAGTGTGTGTCTACTCTCTCCTTGTGCAGAGATGAAGAGTCGAGGAGTTATGGAGTTATTTATTCTAATTTGTTTGGTTTTCGTGACAGATGTGTGCCATCTCAATTTATTAATGTGTCTCTTTCATTAATCATCCTGTGTGTTTGCTTGTGCATGCGTAGGTAAACAGCAGTGTTTGTACTTCCTGTTACAGAAGAGTGCCTGAGGTTGGTACACACATGCACACACAGTGGAAACAGACAGTGTTATTAGACTGAGGCAAAACAAATAAGAACACAGCTCCCTGCCTCCGTCCCTGCCCACCGCGAGTCATTCTCATCTGCTTTGTAGCTCTGTCCCCCATTTGTCTCATTTGATCATTTTATACAGTTTTCTAGCTTTCTCCTACTCTCGCTCCCACACACACACACATTCTCACCCCCTCACACACAAGCATTTCCCTTTGTAATCAGTATCTCTCTATGTTGGAAATCAAATTTGACTGTATTGGTTTTTTGGCACTTAACTGGCCTACTTACCTCAGGAGTCAAATCCAGCAGGGCAAAAGCGGGAGACTTCAGGACAGCAACACTCATTTGTAACACTGGACTTTTTGCCCAATTAACTAGAATTACAAATTAAAACTACCTCTCACCTAACAATTAGACAGACAATAGAGTGCTGCAGAAATAATGTTTTCTTTTATAGTCCGACCTGGAAGTCAGTGTCACCTTGGCTCCCTTGACAAAAAGTCAATGGAATTTTGACATATAAATATAAGTCATATAAGTGAAAACCTGATGACTATAAACCAACTACACCATGGTCGCATGACTACAGTGTCACTACGACAGCAAGGCTTTAAAGTTGTGTTCGGTGTGATGTCGTTATGTAGTCCCACTTGTTAACAACTGCCTTTTTCAGTGCACATCAGCTCTGGACAGCTACAGCTACAAATTCAGGTTATTTACTGACTTGTCTTATGCAGTAGAACAAAACATTAGTCTTTTATGCTTGTGTTAATCACAGACCTTATTTCAGGCATCTAACCAAAAATCTGTTAAAAACAAAACAAAACATTGACTTTGAGCATAGTTCTAAAACACTAACTCATTTAGGCACTATAGGACTAATTTCTGCAGCACTGTATTAAGGGAACAATAGAAAGTTTTTTTTGCTTTCTTGTCAAGAGTTAGATTAGAATACCATTCTGGTATCTGTACACACTATAACCTAGAGCTAGGAGATGGTTAGCTTAGCTTAGCATAAAGACTGGAGACAAACAAACCCTCTAGCCTGGCTTTTCCAGTTTCCAGTTTTTTCAAGTTTATACAAATACACTTTCCAGACCCTCTAAAGCTCAATAATTAACACGTTATATCTTGTTTGTTAAATTGATAGAACAACAGAAGTGTAAAAACATCAACTTCAGGATTGGAAATTAGCCTTTTTGTTGACTTGCCGATGTCGCTGGTGGACTCCAAAGTCTACTAGCCACTCAGTAGATTACCATTGTAGGTTTTTTTGGCTGGGAAACGAAGCAGCAGCCACTTGCCTATTTTACCAGCGTTTGGCTAATGGCTGGTGCTAATTTCCAACCCTGATTGTGGTTTTACAAGGGATTCTGAGTGGACTATTTCTTGGCCAGGTGCAGTGACTTTTCATGTTAAAGACCAGATATCAGGAAGTCACTGTGGGCTAGCTGCTCCCCCTGCTTCCAGGCTTTATGCTAAGCTAAGATAACTCTCTCACAGTGGTAGTTTCATGTTTAGCATATGGGCATGAAACTCCTAAAGAAAGCAAATAAGCATATTTCCCAAAATACTGACATGTTCCTTTAATGGCAGAGAAAGTTATTGTAATACTTTAGGTGAAGCATTTTACATTCAGCAGCTCTAGCAATAGCAGGAGGCCCATGCAGGGAAGCTAAGAGTGGAGTTGGTCCAAATGACAAGCTCAGAGTAAATGACACACAGTAGTCAAATCTATGAGGTATCAGTGCATGTGCTTAAGTCTTCCTGTTTTACAGGAGTGAAAAGTAGTGAGGATTAGGGGTACATGATATCGGATTTTTTGCTGATATCCAATATGCAGATAATTAACAACTCATCTGTGTAGCTCAGTCCATAGGGACTTGGGTTGGGAACCGGAGGGTCGTCTGTTCAAGTCCCCGTCCGGACCAAAATATGGAGCGTGGACTGGTAGCTGGAAAGGTGCCAGTTCACCTCCTGGGCACTGCCGAGGTGCCCCTGAGCAAGGCACCGAACCCCCCCAACCACTCAGAGCGCCTGTCATGGGCAGCCCACTCTGACATCTCTCGTATTAGTGCATGTATAGGTCCAGTTTGTGCATGTGTGTGTTCGGACCTGTGTGTAATTGACAACAGAGTGAAAAATTGAATTAATAAAGTATATAAAATAAAAAATAAATACATTTGACCAATAACCGATACTGATATCGATATATCCACTTTTTTCCCTACCGGATTTCAATGATCTTTACCTTCCTTCTGTAGTAGAATTAACACCATATTATGCATGCATACTCTCACTGTGATGGCCCACCAGCAGATGGAGACATGAAATACAATACTCTTCAATGTATGTAATATTCATTGTGCATTATTCATTGGCCGATACAGATGATGTGCCGATATTATTGTGCATACCTAATAAGTATACCAGACTACAGGCCTCACCCTGGCAGACTGTGAGCGTAGCGGGCAGACCTTACAATGACTAGGTAGAAATGTGTAAATATGAAACCATGAAGGATGTGGCATTGGCAAAACAAATAGCTCTTCACAGTGTGTTTAATTCATTGTTCAGTTTGGTTTTTTGTTGTATTTTTATGATAATAAAAAGATAAAATAACAGCAGTTTTATCATCTCAGAATAAACATATTTTAAACTGGCCCAGACAAGCTTTGCTCAGCATAGGGCTGTGACTGCAGGAGTGCTGAGTGGTTGTTTTCCAGGTGTAGACAAATGTCTTTTTGCTGCTGCAGCCCTTTATGTTGGCTGCACAAAGATTCCACTTAATGCATCTTGGCAAAGACTTATGCAATTCCTTTTTGTGAGTTCAGTGTCACAGTGTATCGTTTTGAGTGTTGATTAAGGCTCTGTCTACATTAAGTCCTGTGATGGTAAAATAATTTAAAAGTAAACTTTACTTGGTTGGACCAGACCAAACTTTGTAGGATCCTCCATATGGGACCAAAAGGAACCAGTGAACCTTTTTAAATCTGTCTTGCCCAGATTCTATTGTTTTCATTTCCATTTTAAAGCCCTTGGCCCGACTACATTGTGTGTAATAATCATCCAACCACTTGCCAATTCCTGCTATAGCCACGTATTTCACTGATGGCCTAAAATGCATCTGTTTTTTCAAACACTCCTCCTACAAAGGGTCTCAAGTTGATATTAAATACTTCATTGGATTGTTTTAGCTTTGTTCTGCTTAATTCATGAATAAATGAATCGTATTTCCATATCAAGTCAGTGGAGAAATGTGGAGGCAAAACTCAGTGGTATTCAGTGATTTAATTAATGGTTGGTGCAGTTGTATGGGTTGGTAGCAGGATAACTGCGCTGATGATATGATTTTTTTCTACCTCACCCCTAACCTCAGGCTAAGAGAGCAGAGGTTCTGCTTAGTGGCAGCTCTGAGGTCTCGGCTCCTGCCCGTGCCCTCTTGTGTACACTGTTTAGGTATTCAATATTCTGGCCTGGTGAGCTGGGTTTCCTTCCGGCACACACATCTTTAATATTCTGTGTTGTGTATTTGCAAGAATAGTTCAGAAGAGCATTCAAATTTGGAAGCCGAAACATATGACTCAGAGAGTATCTTCAGGTCCTACTGATCCATAAAACAAAGCCTGACAAAATCATGGAAATTCGAAACCTCATCGTATTAAAACCATCAATAATTTCTATAGTTATGCCTGCCTTAACAGATTTTTTGGGGCTACGTAAGGGCAGTGGAAACTGGAATCTGTAACCACAAGACTGTCATCACCTTTTATGTTGATTTAGTAAACTTATGAGCAAAGTGTGGCTGATTTACACAACCAGCAGTTAAAGATTAATTTGGCGTGTTTGTGTACACCCCATGAACTTGAATCCAATCTTCACTCTCCTATTAGCTCTGTTTTTGTTTCACCAACCCCTGGGGGAAGTATCTGGCTCTTTAGCTGGTAAATGCTCCTCTACAGCATATTCACTAGCTAATAAAACCATTAGTGAAATAACTTTGTTAGTCAGTTTTCTGGAGGTGGCAGGTAGCATGTAGTGGGTTTTGCAGCTTGAAAGTATGCTGATAAGTGTGAACCAAAACAGTAAAGGCCAGTTAGCTTAGCTTAGCTTAACTTAGTGTAAAGACTGGGGAAACCACTATCTTCGCTTTGTCCAGAGGAAAGTAAATCTGCCTACAGCACCTTAGAGAAGTTTCATGTAGGAACTATTTTCTTTCTACCGAACTACACCTGCCGACAGTATCACTGCAAAAAAGAAGTCTGCATCTTTTTTATCATTATTATTATTATTATTATTATTATTATTATTATTATTATTATATTTTAGCGTGCATCTACTCATGGATGAAAGGCTTGTACTTATGACAGCGCAAGATGTAAACATTAATGACGTCCTCCTCAGCTTAGCTGTAATGATAGGTGGCTCAGTGTTGCTATGTGAGCTGGCAGTAGATGCACACTTCATTCTGTGTGGTTATACAGTTGGTGGGACAGAGACATTACTGTTGAGTTTTCTGAATGTATTATTATTATTACTATGCCAATTTGAGCACTCCAAGTTCCATCTAGCTCATATTATATATGATGAAGGCAGACATCTCTATAGCCGATATCTCTAACACTTCCATCTCACACCAAAACAATCTAGATAGATAAAAAGCACTGTAAGTACTAGAGATCAGAGTCCTGCACGGGTCCAATTTTCAAGATCCGCCCCGACCCGACCCGGCGACGTACAAACCCGCACCCAAACCGCAAACCCGCACATCAGGCCAATTAGTACCACAACCCAGTCCGACCCGTTGAAACACGACCCGCAGCCCGACCCGTAACCCGGATTTACAGTAATCATGTTGGGTCATATTGGCTGAATATTGAACAGCATATCGCCACAGTTAAGGTNAAACTTTTAATCTATGTCAAGGAACTTTACATGTGTAATAATAGACTTACTTTCTGTCCAGAGCGACGTTCAGTAGTTACGAGCCGTCACGTGTTTTTAGAATCCATCGAGGAGAGAAGTAATCCATCAGGGAAACATTTCAGAAACATTATAAAGTGATAGTTTTACGTTTTATCCACTTATTTCTCAAATACCTAAATAATTATTTACTGTTTTGGAAGCGTCGCTTGTTAGACGGTGGCAGCCATGTTGATTCTGTCGTCCAATCACAAATTGTGTTATTAGATGGTGAAACGCGTGTAAACAGCTGAACCAATGACCGTTGCGAAATAGCGGAGGCGATCCTCAGAGAGTAAATAATGACCAAGATAGTTATCTGTAGTTGACCAAACTAATGACTGATGTGTTTATCTAAAACCCGCAATCCGACCTGCATGTTATTTTTTTCCACCCAGATCCGAACCCGGGAAAAAATGTTTTTTTAAAAACCACCCGCAAATCAGCTACCCGCGTGTACCCGACCCAGTGCAAGACTCTGCTAGAGATGCACCGATCCAGCTTTTTCAGTTTCGAAACCGAAGACTCTGCTAGAGATGCACCGATCCAGCTTTTTCAGTTTCGAAACCGATCCCGATGCTGTGGCTTTGAGTATCAGCCGATACCCGATACCGATCCGATACCATGGTTGACCTAAAAAGCTATATACCTTTAAATGTAGAACAGACTAGGGGCATCAGGTGTTGATGACTACACCGTTCTTTCCTAAGATAAAATGAAACAGATTAATGCAATGATGAACTATTTATTTTTAACAAAAATAAACAATTGTGCAACAGCAGTTGAAATAGTGTGAAATACCTCCACACAGCAGATTCTCTCCTTAGCTCCATGACGTGTGACGTAGCTCGCGTCGCAATAGATTTAAAGGGAAAGGATCGCCTCAGGTATTGGTTGCATTTTCCAATACTTGATCCATCTATTTTGATGATATTGGGGCCGATATTGGATCCAGATATCGGATCGGTGCGTCCCTAATAAGTATGAGGAATTGTCCTGGAAATGTATTTCTGATTTGGTGGTAAAATGTTCCTTTAGGGGCAGATTATGTAAAAATACCTAAACTCCACCTTTGAGTGTGTTTTCTAAGCTCCTGAGTGATAGGTACCCGGAGAGTTGTTGGTTTTATGGTCCTATGTACGGTATATTTTTCTGGTTTGGCCATGTCACAGTAAATTTACCTCCTCAGTCAGATCAATGATATGCTGCCCTTGAGCTGTCAACCCCACTGTTCGCCCAGCAGCCAAGTTCCCCCCCTGGATACATAGCGTACACTGTTAGATATCATCAATCTGTGATATTGAATGCATTCCAGGAGTTATTTCATGTTGAAGTGATGCAATCCATTTTTGTGGCTGACTCAACCTCCCTGAGCCTGCCTTGTCTCCTTCGACTGCAGTTAGTAGTTTGTAGTAGAATCCCTCAAGAGATGCTGACAGAACTTACAGCGTTCATAGGTTCGCATGTAGGTTTAATGTGTAGGTGGAGACAGCATAGCAAGAGCCAGAGAGCATGTTTGTCCAGGCAAGAAACATTTTATTCACATGCATATCTGCATTAAGAACCATGTAAGACAGGGTCAAAACAGCATGTCTGTTTTCACTAAATCTGCTTCTCTGTTTGGACGTCATCTCCCTGAACAGTCCATTTCCTGTTGAGCTGTGTATTATAATGCTTACAGGAGTTAAAGTTTCAGAACTTTAATTACCTGTGTTCAATTGCAACTCATTTGCTCTACCAGCTTTCTTCCAATTCATTAATTAGTCTGAAATCCAATTCCAGGGAGTGCTACAGAGCTCTTTAAACTGTTAGATTTGGCCTGAGCTGTGCTGACATCAGACCAGTAGCTGCATCATCGTGTACACCCAGGGTCCAACATGATTTGTTAACTACCTTTTAGCAGTCTGCAGCAGAGCCCCTGTGGTGAAACAACACATTTTTTTATTTTCCCGCTTTCCTCTCAGAATCTGCACCATTTCGGTCACACTACGTCGATGTCTTTTTTCTTTCGAGTGCCTCTGAAAAGGTAGTTAAAAGAAGCATTTCATCTCATTTTCCTCTCTGCGGTTGCACGGCCGTCTGTCGCCGAGGTTCGACTGCGGTGCACGGAGAAGGGAGTGAGAGTGAGAGGGAGTGCATTTACAGTACTCCATTATGCATTTCCATATCTTCTCCTTCGCCAAATGAGTTCTTTGTCTGCTCAGAGACCAGCGCTAATGAGAGAGTTGCATTGCAGCGTTTTAGAAGCCATTGCTCCCCCATTCATCAGGAGAGATTTGTGCTTGGCCGCCTGTTTTTTTTTCTACTCAGCCACCCCTTACTCTCTGCTCTCTCTCTACTCTCTGATTGATGATAACAAGGTTGTTGGCTAAAACCAGCTCTTATTGACCAAACAAAATGGCTCCCAGAATTCTGTGTGTGTGTGTGTATGCATCCACAGACCTGCTTATCTCTGTGTGTTGTTCCTTGGCTCTGTGTTCCGTCACTAACTATGAATCTGAGCATCTGTGCATGCGTTTGTGCCCTCATGTGCAGGATTGTTGTGTGCATGTATGTATCAGAACATGAGTGTGTCTGTGTGTGTGTGTGTGTGTGTGTGTGTGTGTGTGTGTGTGTGTGTGTGTGTGTGCATCCCCACATTCAGAATGAGATGAAAGGCCGCTGCTCCTGTGAGTCACAAGCTGCTGCCTGCTTTCTAAATGGCCCTGAATAGACCGTCACTCAATGCAATGAAGATGATCGTCTCGGCTTACAATGCACTTACACACACACACATAAAAATTACACATGGTACTTCTACAAATATAGAACGAGAAGATGAAAGGCACCAAAGGATATGCACGGAGAGACATTTACATGCGCATAGATATAACAGTACGCATAATTCTTGGAAAGAAAATAGCAAAAGAGGAAGAAAGCTGCATACTTGTTAACCTGTCATGAATAAAAGCTGTAGGAAAAGGACATAAAATTGAATTTATGTAAATAAAAGTGTCTTTGCTGAAGATAATAGTGATTGGGCACAGATATTTTTTCCATTTTTTTTTTAGTTAAAAAACACAGCAGCGGCTTTTGTACAAGAAATTTAAAACGCCAAGTTGTTTATTCCCAACACATTCGCTTCATTTGCATGCAATTTATTCCATCTGATGTATTCAGGTGCTCCACTACAAGACAAACAACTGTGATGTCTCGTCTGTGTTTTCCTTGATTGTCCACAAGTCCAAAAGGTCTGCGATTACTGCAGAGAACACCTTTGAAGTGACTGCCTTTTCCCTCTTTTCTTCTCTGTAGTTTCTCACTGCCTTTCATGTTGTTTCACACCCTGAATTCTCACATCAGGCAATATGACTGATGTGTTGCCCCATTCTGGCCAATTGTGACTGTGTGTTATTGTTGTAGTGCGATAAAGTGTTGCCTTGATGGACTCCATCTGAGGCCACAGTTACGAAAGCAATGAAAAGCCATGTGTTTTTATTGCTTTCGTTGTCTTTCCTGATGCTACTTCATTTTGAGGGGACTTATCCTGCTAGAAAGCATTATTTATGTAGTGCACAATATGTCCGTGTTTTTAGTCATTGTGCGGTTTTATTGCGACATATCTTGTGGTTTTTCTCCAACTGCATAGTTACAATGTTAAGACAGCGTTAAAATGACGAGCTGTCAGAAGAAAAACAACAGATACAGAGGAGATGAAGCCTGCTGTTTACTCTGCACCTTGATTTGGACTAGTGGTTTAACTTTAAGGGAACCTGTTACGCTCATTGTATTTTAGGTTTTTGCTGGAACATGTTTACTTGCTTTAATGGTCAAAAAACTGTTTATTTTCCTCATCTTGTCTGTGCTGTATCACATGTATTCACCCTCTGCCTGAAACACTTTATTTTAGTGCCTGTTTCTATTAGCCCGCTGTCAAAAAAAATAGCCCAGTTTGCTGTAATTGGTCAGAGTATATTGGCAATTTTTGTCAAGAAAAATCACCAATTAGAGCTTCTAAAGCAAAATCTTCATAACCGGACATGTTCCAGCAGATATATGATATGAAATAGGGGAGAAATTAACAACAGCTGCAACCAAGTTCACGTTTCCCTGACATTAGCGTGTAGCTACACTTGCAGTAAGATGCCTGGTCAGATGACCATATAAAGAAATCTGTCAGATGACGTCAGCTTGTCTTGAAAGTACAAAAAAAATGTTGGAAACTGAGTATTCAGAACGGTCTGAAGCCCTAGGTTTTGCTCAAATGGTCAGTATTTTAAATGACAATACTATGTAATACTATGGTCATGCCAACAAAGCCTCTTTGAATTTAAACTTTGGCCATGTTTACTATGAATATCTTACATTGTAACATTATATATATAACAGAAAATAAGGAAAAGCACAATAGATTAAGGCAGCTGTTTGTCTGCTTTTTCTTATTTTCAACAAATTCCATAAAAAGACCAAAACAACAACATTTAAGTCCATGTCTCAACATTTTTCATTCCCTACTTTGTCTGTGGCACTCAGCCCAAAGCCCATTTGTTCCTGCTGAGGATTTAAATCTTAACAACCGGTTACAAATACATTTTTGAAAAAGCCTGAACAATTTTATAAAACAGCTGGGCACTGTAGTTTTCAGCAAACATTCCTCAAATAGGAGTAAATAGCGTGTTTGTTTGGGACTATTCTCAGCTGTGGATTGATACACATTCGGTGCCCTAGGGCCTATTCACTACAGTAGGACAGTGTGCATGTAATAAACTCAACATAACTACAGTGTGGATATGGTAATGAAAGAACGGGTCACCCAGTGCAACAATCCAGTGCTCACTGATTTTTGGACAAAGGTGGTGCACAGAGGAATAAGATATATCAGGCTGGATACAAAGACGATACTTGTTAGTAGGATCAGTTTATTGTTGTCAGTTCTTGGGGTTTGCTTACAGCAAGACAAATATAGAATATAATCAGCCTCATCCTGTAGGCCTATGTCTGTGGTGTGTTGTCATAGTGAATGATAACAGAAACTTGTCAGTCAGTAAGAAATAACTGTTTTTGTATCACATGGCAAATTGCTGATATTTATGTAATAACTGGGAAATTTGAATTGCTGAGATCAAATCCATGACACAAAACCTCAACCAAAATTATGCTTGGGTAGTGTGGAAATCTGATGATGGCTTATAGGGAATCAAGTAATGATTTATTGATTATTCTTTTATTAATTTAACCCATAATAGGCCAAAATGAATGCCAAATGCACACCACAGTTGACCATAGCCCAGTGATTTATTCATATTTTCACTTTGTCTGACCATTAGTCATAGTCACTTTCCCTAAGGTAATCTTCACATTAGAGAAGCTGCAACCAGCAAATGCGCAGGATTTCTACTTAACAAAATTATTATCCAAATATTCTTGGAATAGTTTTGTGTTTTTTTGATATGGAAAAAAATCATCATAAATGTCATGCATCTCTGCCTCTTCTTGCCTTTATTTGACTTCTCCATTTCATGTAATTTCAACTCATCTCTCTGTGTGGGCGCCAAAGTGGAGAAAACGTCAGTGTACCAGCCTCATGTTTCTCTCCATCTCTGCTCTTCCTTCCCTTTTACATCTCCCCCATCCTTCTTAATTCCCAGCTCCTTCCCTCCCAGCCGAGCGCTCTCGCATCTCTCATCAACCTTTGTTGGTTATTCAGAGTTTTACTTTCATTTAAATTGGGTGAGAGAGTGGGTAGCAATAACACAGGGTAATGCCATTTTACAAGAGAGTGAGTGGAATTTTGATTCTAACCACTGTTTTCTCCTTTCTCTCTATAAATCTCTCTGTCACATACGCACAAATCAAATCTTTTGTGGTTTCCTTTATTGGCATAGATGTTAGATGTAAGATATACAGCAAAATAAGGAAATTTGTTAATTAAATTAATTATTAAAGCAAAAATGTAAAAAAAAAAATACAGAAAAAGCAAATAAACTAATAGTTAACATGTAAAACTAATCATAGTAAACAAAATCGCAGCAAATCTACAAGACGTGAGCAGAATGGATTGAGAAATAACAGAACAGCACTTGCATCTAAATTGTTTGTAATCCATCTGTGCAGATTCAGCAGATTCATTAGTTCCAGTGTACATTTAAAGTGTTGCCAAAGGAGGAATGTTCTCAGGAGAGAAAACACACACGCCAATGTAACATACACACTGATGCAACAGCAACATGTAGAAGAGATGTGGTCCATGTGTTAATCTCTCTGTTCTCCATCTCTTTGACAGGGTCCCATAGAGAATGATGTTGTGATTCACGTGTCCCTGATAGCGGAGAGCCAGAGGTAATGTGTGTGTGTGTGTGTTTGTATGTGTATATGTGTGTCTCTTAATGTGTTGCAGGCCAAGTCTTTCAGTGCTGTAATTGTGTTGAGCTCATGAAGCTGGAGCTCAGCCTGACCTCTGCCATCATCTGTCACTCTCCTCATTGCACGTGTGTGTGTGTGTGTATAACAAGGTCACACGACTGTCTTAAGCTTGTTAACCTGTAGCTTTAATTACTTTTGCTTGCGAGTCCCCATCAGGACTCTTGCGTCAACTTTTCCACTTCAGTTCATTTATGCTCTCCGATAAACACAGCCGTTCAATAACAGCTATCGCTTCATGATAGATTTACAATAGACCTGATTTACATGAGTTTTATATTTACAAGAACACATGACCAATAGATTTAATAGCTGTCTACTGACAAAGCCATAGCTTCAAGGACTAACAGACTCATAAAGCTGCATATTTACAAAAGATAAATCTGTACAGGTAGATTTAAAGGCCACCAGCTGCTGTAGAATCATAGCTAAGTAGATTTTAAATGGGATAATTAGTTTAAGTAATTCAAGCGTTTCTTTTTTATATATTAAGAAACATAAAGTGACAAACAATGAAATAAATATCTTTGTGTGTTCATTTGGGACTGGTAGATGTGTAGGGAAGGCTTTATCAGCTCCAGTGCTGAAACTAAGCCAAAAGCTACATGTAAAATGCATAAAAATTATAAACGTGACATTGTAATTTTGTGTCCGTGTGTTTGTGTAGACTTCAGGTGTTTTTGAACACCTATGGCATTCAGACCCAGACGCCCCAGCAGGTGGAACCCATCCAGATCTGGCCTCAGAAGGAGCTGGTCAAGGTAACACAGGCACACATTTGTCACACATTTGTCACCAATTTCACAAGCAGTTAACAAGGCCTTATCCCACTTAGGTTCTGTTGCTACATATGGCTTTCCATTTTTGCGTGGCACACATGCAGTTTCAAGTGATGTACAGTTGTTCATAATCTTTTTGAAACAATGGGTGCTTGACTTCAGCTACAAGTAGACGAAAGAAGCCTTTTCATTATACTGTATGACAACCACTGATTTTGCCACAGTTGTCGCAGAGCTGTACCAAAATGAAAAACTCCTGAAAGGATTTTAAATATGCATTCATTGGCTACAAACATAGCGCTATGTTTATTCAGTACTGTGTTAAGACTAAAGCTAAAGCTGCTTAGTTCTTACTAGTTGATGATCCACATACTGTAGGAGTCTTGGGAATGAATAAGCAGCAGTCTTGTACTGCAGGGTAGAGCTAGTTTGCCCCAGTGCTACAGTACAATATGAGAGAGAATGTGATATCAGACTGACATTTCATCCTAACATAACACAGTTCAGATACTAGGCTGTAAAATGATACTAGACTATAGAGATACAAAATAAGTTACTTTGACGAACAACACGAAGGTTAGAGTTGTGCTTTATGGTGAGCTTCTTCAAACAGTTTCACTTACAGGCAGTGATGTAAGAGAGGGTATATGCAGGTGTATGGGGTATACCCACCCCTTTTCTGGCCATTCACAGTATGCAAACCTATCAGCCAAAAAGCCATGGAATATACAGGAGAGTATACCCACCCCCTCCTGGTAACCTACCTATCTGCCTAGTAGTACACAAACCTCTTCAACTACAACTACACCACTATGTACATGGGGGAAAAAAAAAATGAGGACAAACAGATGAGTTTGGCAAAGTCACCTCAGGTAAGCTTCCTTAAATCCAATACAGAGCAGGCAGTGCTGCCAATGTTACCCTCAGCTCAGATAAGGCAGTTAATAGCATCTGGGACCGGTGTTACACCAGCTGTCATGCTGTGGATGTGTCATTCGTGAACGAAGCTTTTTGTAATGTAAAGTGTAACTCCAGATAATGATGTAGTTAGCTAATGATATGCTAAGTAATGGCCTTGGAAATACCGAAAAGTTAAGCTACTACGGCAGGTAACTGATCCACACCTTACACTTGTTGTGTTCTTGGTTATGGAAAGGTTAAAAAATACAGTGCAGCACTCTTACTACAGCCCCAAGGACATCACTGTAGCATGTGGAGAAACACCTAGTTACAGTTGCCAAGATAGAATTGCTCAATCACTGTTTGAGGCATTGCCAACGGTCAATTGAAAGGTTGCTGATTGCAGAAATTTTGCAGTGCATAATTAGCTGCAGTGCTTTGTTGCTTGGTTAATGGCTTATCTTTAACCGAACCATCAAAAGAAAATTTGTAGTCATTCCAGTTTTCTGTGAATGATTGGATGGAAATTTGAGGGGAGGAAACTGTGAAAGACTATTGATGCCTCTCCACCACCATCACCACAACTACACAAATCAATCTCACAGTCAGCAAGATTACATTTCAGCAGTTAGCTGTCAATATAGCAGCAGAACTTGGCCCAGTCAGTCCATCTGCTTGTCACTCCAAGATTTCCTGCTCTTAAGATTTTCCTCTTGATTGTCCCATCAATCACAGCAAGGCCACCAATTGGTTGAAGTGATTGATCAGTCGAACAGTAATTGTTCATGGTGATTGATCAGCATAATGGTGGAGCCATCACTGTGACACTCAGGCAAACTGGAGACATATGGAGCTGAGCAGCTGCCACATTTGATCTCAGAAGGGTACATTAGACAGGTCTATAAGAGATGAAATTCCAGGAGGGAAATCCCAGAAGCATGTGGCAAGGTGTAAGAGCCATGACAGAAGCAGGTTAATGGATAGGTGGGTTCACCTTTCACACCTATCACCCTTTCTGAGCAAGATGTCAGGAGGGCTTTCAAGCGTGGAAACAGCAGGAAAGCAGCAGACCAGATTGTATCAGTGGGCGGGTTCTCAAACCATGTGCTGACCAGGCAGCGCTAGTGTGCACAGTGATATTTTACCTGTCCTTGGCTCAGTTCTTCATGCCCACATTCTTCAAGAAGTCCTCCATCATTCCTGTGCCGACGAAAACAAGACCAACCTGCCTGAATGACTATCACCCAGTGGCACTGATGTCTGTAGTGATGAAAAGCTTTGAACAGCTGGTTAAGGATTACATCTGCTCCTCACAACGAAGCACACTGGACCCACTACAGTTTGCCTACCTTCCCAACCAATCTACAAACGATGCCATAGCACACATTCTCCACACCACTCTGTCTCATCTGGACAAAAAAGGGAGCTATACGAGATTGCTGTTCATTGACTACAGTTCATCATTTAACACCGTAGTTCCCAACAGGCTCATCACAAAGCTCAGGCAGCTGGGATTAAACACTTCTCTGTGTATATGGATCCTTGACTTCCTGACAGGCAGACAACAGGCAGTGAGAGTGGGTGGTAGAGATGTTCCACTACCATTTTTTCCCTTCCAATGACGATTCTGATAGCTGAACTTGTGTATCAGCCAATACAAAGACCAATCCAATGCCATTGTGTTAAAAGAGGCCAAACAAAAACAGCAAAAAAGGGGGAAATTTATACTAAGTTTGTAGGACAAAGGTTAAACAGAGTACTTTGACGTCATGTACAACATAGACAACCTCATTAAATTTTATCAATAAATTATGAGGTATTGGATTTGTGCATAAACCTATCCAGTCGCTGATACCTGATCCGAATTTAGACAGTATCTGAGGCAATTCCGTCACTTGTATCAGTATCAGAACAACTCTAGTGAGCAGACAGGTCCTCGGTGGAGAGAGTGAACAGCTTAAATACCTTGGTGTCCACATAAACGTGGGCCTGACTTGAGTGCTGCATACTGACTCAGTGGTAAGAAATGCAAGGCAGAGACTGTTTAACCTCAGTGACTTAAAGAAATTCTTGGTATCCCCTCAAATACTGAGGAATTTCTACTCCTACACCATTGAGAGCATCCTGACGGGGAACATTACTGCCTGGTATGAAAACAGCACTTAACAATACTGCAAGGCCCTGCAAAGATTGGTTCGTTCAGCTGAACGTAGTATAGGTGGTGCTCTCATGCCCAAAGGATTTTTATATCAGCTGCTGCAAGAATAAGGCCAGGAGAATCATTAAAGATCCTAACCACCTGGATAACTGCCTTAAATCCCTGTTGAGGATTGGAAGAAGGTATCGGATACACCAGGCCAGCACTGAGAGGCTCAGGAGGAGCTTCTACTGTCAGGCCAGTAGGATCCTACAACTTCCCATTCATGCACATACATTTATTACTATTTCTATTTAACCTTTTTAATGCTCAAATTGAGGGAACTGGCATGATCACATTTAATGTGACAAATAAATTGATTGATTGAAACTGATTAAAGACAGAGATATTTTGAATGGCTTATTTGAAATCACTCCCATCGTTACCTTAACAACTGTTTCAGTCCTCCATACTTGGAGGTCAAAACAAGCAGTTAAGTTGTTGCTGGTATTGAGGGGTTTCTAAAGAGAACATAAAAGAGATGCAAGCTGCAGTTGGATGAAATCCCAGTAACTTTGAAAACTGTGAAGAATTCAGAGAAACAGCTGATTGTATGTTTCTGAGAATACATGATGGATTTTTCAGTTAGTCCAACCATGGTACTTACTCGATCTATGAAAGATATACATAAAAGAAAGATCTATATTTTGTTCAACAAACATTTCCTACTTTTTTTGTTGCGTTGCTTATCAGTCACTCAAGCTTTACCTTGGTGGCTTTCTTTTGTAAACTACACTCATCATGGTCATCACAAGAGTTAAGTGTCTGCTGCAGTGAAATTACTCCTTCTGTGAGAACTGGAACAAAAGGTACATTTTCATTTGAGCAGTAATACCACTCTTACAAGTCAGACATGACAGTTTTGTGGCAGCCCAGTTGCATCAGTAAACTAAAATTCGTTATCCAAAACCTATAATTCATAAAAATCCCTGTTGACACGTTCATTATAAGTCAGCGTTCTGAACTAAAGGGATGGGATTCAATAGAATTTCATCAAATCTGAATCCACCAGCGGATCTGCTCCTCAAAATCTAAATCCTTTTAAAATCCCTTATTGAGGTTATTCAGGTTTAACCTGAAATAACAAAAGTCATAGGTAACTTGATATATAAGAGCAAAAAATCAAGGACTGGATGGAAGTACTGCCAATTATTATGTCTGGTTACTTATTATCAACAATGGAGGTGCTCAGTGTCAGTAACTTACAGTCTATTAAACATTTTATGAGTAACAAGTTCAGCACTAGCTGCTATTTCCACCCTGTCCACTCTGCTCCTTTCATCTGCAGCAGATTACACCATTTGTACTGTCATATCTGTGACACCACCCACCACCTCCCTTCCAACTTCTGTTTCACTCCCATCACATCCGTCACTCAAACCCTGGTCTCTCCTCTAGATACTGTCCCTCATCTGCATGTGTGTTGTTTGAAGTCTACTATCTCCCCATCTTCTGTCTATACTCTCTCTGTCATACCCGTCACTCAAACCCTGGTCTCCTCCCAAGCCTCTGTCCCTCATCTGTCATGTCTGCTATGTAGCGTCTATTCTCCACGCCACCTTCTATAAACAAACAATTTCTCCTCTCATGTCATCTATCCGGGCTCTGTTCTTTCCTCTAGGCCTTTCTGCCTCCTGTCCCTTTCCTGCTCTATCCATCACATCCACTTCTTCTAACCCCATTCTCCCCTCTAGGCCCTACATCCTGCCCCGCCCCCATTATGTCCGTTACACCAAAACAACTCTCCCCTCCAGGTCTATCATCTGCCTTTGAACTGTCATACCTGTTACTTTTTCCTTCTCTCCCCTCTGCCTCTTTCTGCTGCGTGGTGCTCAGCCTCTCAGATGGATATGCAATTGTGAGTCAGAGCGGGCGCTGTGCTGAATATTAAATCCCAAGCCCAGACAGACGTTTCTTCCTCGACAGAATCTGTTTATCTCGGAGTCACCACCATCTCCAGTGCTGCGGGCTGCATTTGCTCACCTCACCTCGTCCCTCGCAGCCGTTTGATTGTGTTGACAACAGCTGCCTGACGATGGGAAAGTGGCAATTACATTTTGCAATGTGTTATTCCCACCCGTACACCCTAAAGCTTATCCCTTTGCAAATCACGGCTTTACCCAAAAATAGCCTTCCTTTTAGCTCTTTCTCTCCTGGTTTCATATCTGTCAGTCAGGTCTTTGTGGACAATGTTTTGTTTGTTGGAGACACTCACACATGTTCCAGTTATAAGCAACAGCTGGAGTCATCCAAGTATCCAAGTAAGGTTCTAAAGAGACACTCTGGTCTTACAAGACTATAAATAGAAATTCCAGTATTTTCTAACCTGAGTCTTATTCTAAGACTTTTTTTTTGGTTTGTTTCAGGGATTTCCCAGGGACTACTGTCTGTGTTTTGGGCTGACACAAAGGGCCCTATGTTAACGGTCTATAGCAGATGGTGTAAAGTGCATTCCGCAAGTGCATTTGGGGCATGTTCAACTCCACTTTTGCGAGTTAAACAGTGCATGATCTGGGCGCAAAGTAAGGTGCAAGGGGCAAAGGGGTTGTACCTAACCCTTAATAAATCATAAGTGGGTTTTAGGCATAAGATGGATTCAACCAACCAGAGTGTCATCTTTCATTCCCTTTAAAAGCTGGGTGTGCTTGCACTTTGCGTACTGCTATTCACATGACAGACGCACCAAATTGGAGAAGCAAGGAGTAAGAGCATTAAGCAGGATTTATACTTGTGCGGCAGACACTACGCCATGGCCTACGCGCGTCACCTATGCACGTCGCCTATACCTGTGCAGTGGTGTGTCTGTGTGCAGTTACAACTCCAAAACACTAGTTGGTGACGGAGGTTTCTGTGAAGTACTGTAAAGTCTAGTTGATTCAAAACAATGTCACTGCAGCAAATATTGTGGCTCATTTAAGCAGCAAAACCAAAAACTGTTATAAACTTGACAGAGGAAACAGAACTAAACGTTTAGCTTCTGGAATAATCAATGAAGTTACACTGCCGCTTGTTTGTTAAAGTGAGCAGCATCTCTTCAATGGGGAGTCGGACAGTGTCTCTGCAGCTCTGCTCTGCTCTCTGCTACGTTTACATTTTAAAGAATGCAATTAATCACTCCCTCCTCTATGTATAATGTTTTCACATGGATTACCATAATTTTATTTAGTTGTTTTGTACTGTACACACAACATCTATTGCACGTCTGTCCGTCCTGGAAGAGAGATCCCTCCTCAGTTGTTCTTTTTGAAGTTTCAACCATTTTTTTCCTGCCGTTAAAGGGTTTTCATGTGAACATTTTTCTTTATCTGCTGTGAGGGTCCAAGGACAGAGGGACGTTGTATGCAGTAAAGCAAATTGTGATTTGTGATATTGGGCTTTATGAATAAAACTGATTTATATTGATATTATTTTCTTTATTAATGGTATGTTATTTCACCAACCCACAACCCATCCTTGTGTCCTTTTGTGTATACTAAGCAGAGTTTAAGGGCGCTGTGAACTTGCTTGTGTAGGCGCATCTTAATATCTGACTAATGCGCCCTCTACATGTAAGTAGCAGGAAAACACTCCACTATTCTGACTGTAGAGCAGGTTTTGTTGGTCATTGGCGCAGTTGCCTTCTGTTGCTTTGAAATAGCAATCCGCCAGCAATGCAGCTGACCACTCCTTTTAAGACCTATATGCCCATGGATGCACAGACGGGTACATAAAACGTGGGTACTGGCCGTGAAAATGACAACTGTGTAGGTCTGAAACTAGCAATGACAGTTGTGCTGCCTTGCGTATTTGAGATCATTTCTGTTGAACTGAAGTTTTTTGGTAAGCCGTAAATTGTCCCTATGCCACTCTTGCATTTCCCAAATCTTTACCACAGAGGCAGTGAGTAAAATATCATGACCTATAGTACTGGTCACTGTAATTATTTCTACTATTCATACTAACTGTGAAGTGATCCCTTCCTAATGTGAGTACAAAGAGGAGGGTCAAAATCAGCAGTCCTTGTATTGTGCATAAGTCCAGACTGAAGTCCAGCAGAGTCTAAAATGTGGCTTTAGTAGGCAGCTAGTTAAATCAGGTGGGTGTCTTCCAAAGGAAAAGCCTTTTTTGTGCAAAATTCCTTTGCTGTATTATGATTCCTTCATCACAGCTCAGTCAACTGCGACTTCAGAAGCCATTAGTCTTGCCTGAAGTTGAGATTGCATTTTTACTCTGGAGGATAACACTGGATTTTGAAACCTATTCCATACATAGTAGAAGAAGTCATTATGGTATGGGATTGCTTCACTGGAAGGACAATAAAAGCAATCAACAACACTTTCAGTTTACGTATGAGGATGTATTGTTTTGACAGAAATGTGAAAAAGTACGACCCTAAGACATTTTGTGGGGCAACCCAGTGGTTAAAGAACCCATTTCAGAGCCAGAAGGTTAAATCCCAGATTCAATACGGACATGCAGTATCATTCTGAGCCGTGAAGCAAGCTGCTGAACCCCTACCTGCACGCTAAGTCCCTCTGGATGACAGCATCTGCTGCAAAAGTAAATCTGTTATGCACATTTTGTGACACCAACAGCTCCATTTACACTATTTGGGGCACCAACTTAGCAGCGATAAACATGTGCAGGAACCTACTCCTGTGTGAGCTCCTATCAAATTGAGGATTCTCCCTACGGTGCATTAAAAAGTTTGTCAGTAAATAGTTGTACATTCTCACACACAGTAGCCACTGCAGACATGTAAAATACAGCTTTTAGAAACAGCCCTTTATTATCTCTCCCACCTGTCAGGCTCTCTGTTTGTGCTGTGGTCAGTGGAAATGTGAGGGAATGAAAGGATGCTTTGATAGGCTGCCTGCGTGTTGTCCTTTCTTCATTGGTATTCTGCACGCAGGAAGTGTTGGGTGCAGAGGTTCCTCCAACCTCCCATGGCTTTTCTCCCCCAGGTCTCATCCTTGCCTGTTAGGGCACGATTTGCAACGCCACTTAATCCGCAATTAAAATTTCTCTTTCTTTTGTATAAAGACTGTATTTTTTCCCCTTTTAGTATAATTTCTTTTAATTGGTCCAACTCTTGCTTCCTCCTGTTGTGTTCAGCTCAGCCTTTTCAAGACAGTTGAGGAAGTGCACTGGAGTAGCAGAGCACCACCTTTTGGCTGATGTTGTGAATTGCACCTGGTTTGACATGGAAGAATGCAGCATGCAGGGCTTGATAGGCAGATTTCCTGCAGTGCCACTTGGGTGTGTGGGTGTACTGATGCTGTTTCATGATAGGACAGATTGGGAGGTATTTAAATTTAGAATTTATAGGCTGACACAAAGGGAATAAGTACTCTGGTTTCACACTCAGACACATCAGAAATGGAATTCATCCACGTACACAACAGTGCAAATGCCTCAGCTCACACACACACACACACACACACACACACACACACACACACACACACACAGATACAAACAGTAACTTGTGGTGAGAGTGTCACACCACTGTGCTTCGAGCAAGCAGAGCCAAGAAATCAATGTCCATCTTCTTTCTCTTTGCATCTTTGAATCAGTGCATTTGACAGCAGGCGACACAGCAGTAAGAAGCTTTTATCTGAAGTACCAAAGAATACTCCAGAATCTGATAGGCTGGGGCTCGTGTGTTCTCCTCGCTGCCATCTCTAAATGCATCTTAGAGATGGCTGAGGGAGAGGGCCATGACCTTTTTCTCTGCTTTGTTTTGACGAACCAGGGAGTCTTTTGATGAAACAACTGCGTAATTATACAGCAGCACCTGCGAAAACAGTCAAGGATTTCTATTTATCTGTCTTGCTCTTTGTAACTAGGTAATTGTGCACCTGTATAAATAATACCACTTTTAGTGCTTAAGACTTCAAGTAAAACAATGCTGTTGATAAGAGCCTGTGTTTGGGTTTGAGCTAAGTCAGCCCTGAAAATAAAAATCGAACATGTGGAGGGGAATTATACTTGACTCTGCCTTGACTGACACCACAGAGTTTCAGTCCACTAATTAAGTGCGAGACTTGACCTCAGTTACTTTGAGCCCATCTTTCTTGTCCAAACCCTGTTGGAGAGAGCATTAATGTTGAGCTCTCTCCTAGCCTCTGCTGATGTTAACATTTTTCGTCTCCGAGATTTGCTTTGTACTTGGCTTAAGACTAAGGTGGAGTCTTGAGACATGACTTCTGCCTCGATTAAACTTACAGTCCTTCTACCATAGAGCTGAAGGGTATAGAATTATAATGTGCGGACAGCATTGACCAGGTAGAAACCACCTACTCCCACGTCAAAATCATAGCAACCCTGGTGGGAAGGGTGAGGGGAAAGTGTGGTGCTGTATCCAAGGCAAAAAGAAATTAAACATCAACTTGAGTAGTGTTACATATATTGAATAACTAATTTCACCAAGGTCCAATTCACTTTCATTTGTCTAGAAACAAGGTTGTATCATGAAGGCCAATTCTAAGCAAGAAAAACACTCTGTTGAAGGGCTACTCCGGTAATTTATTGTTGCATTACATTTCCATAAAGTTGGCTGACTCACAAGAGACAGATTGAAGCAGCAGAGACAGATGTACTCACTTTTAGTCCATAGTATGGGTGAAGTTCCCAAAATGCTGGTTGCTACATTTCCCATAATGCAACCAAAAGTGTCTCTTTAGACCCTCCCACTCATGTTTTTACACTCCATGCCCTCAGTTTGAAACACAGTCTTACTGTTACTAATGTGTAGTCTTTGAGCCCTATCCAAGATGACTATGATGACATCATCAGGGTTATTTTCTCAGACTAAACAAAGATCTCATCCATGAATAAATGCACGTTTCCTTCTGCCCAATGACATGGTTGACAGGTGTAGTTTGGAAGAAAAAAAGTAGTTCCTACATGAAACTGCTCACAACAAGGTGTGAGGATTATCAATCAATCAATCAATCAATCAATCAATTTTATTTATAAAGCCCAATATCACAAATCACAATTTGCCTCACAGGGCTTTACAGCATACAACATCCCTCTGTCCTTTGGACCCTCGCAGCGGATAAGGAAAAACTCCCCAAAAAAACCCCTTTAACGGGGGAAAAAAACCCATAGAAACCTCAGGAAGAGCAACTGAGGAGGGATCCCTCTTCCAGGACGGACAGACGAGCACTAGATGTCGTACAGAACAGATCAACATAATAAATTAACAGTAAACCGTATGACACAATGAGACAGAGAGAGACAGAGACAGAGAGAGATGCAGCTCCGGCAGACTAGGCCTAAGTCAGCCAAACTAGGGGCTGGTACAGGGCAAGCCTGAGCCAGCCCTAACTATAAGCTTTATCAAAGAGGAAAGTCTTAAGTCTAGTCTTAAATGTGGAGAC
>NC_065506.1:10778205-10826568 GCF_006386435.1 Epinephelus moara | reverse complement strand
TTTTATGTCTTTAAGGCAATTATGAAGTTTAGTTAATTGATTACTTTCTTCTGGCTTCATAGATAAATACAACTGTGTATCATCCGCATAACAATGGAAATTTACCTGTGCAACCAGGTCTAGTTCCGTTACATTTGAGAGACATCTCTATGGCTGAAATCTCCAACACTCAGCAACTCACACCTGAACAGTCTAAACTGATAAATAGCACTACAGGTAAGAGGAAACGTATACATTTTTTTCATAAGGGGGTGAACTGTCCCTTTAAAAAAATAAGTCTAAAAAGTATCATTATCAAGAATTCTTCATTTCGTTTGGGGAAGTTTACACTCCAGTGAATCTCGTTACCTCAGATAGCGTCGTACATTTGCGAAACTCATGGCTTAGTCCTCATCCTCAAAAAGCTTTTTCTCTTGGAGGAAAAAAAAATTGAAAATACAAACAATAAAGCATACATTTAACCCTTGTTCTGCTTTTCCAAGCATGAGTTTAAATAGTAAGCATCCAAACAGGCCAACATTTTTATTCATGACGATTTATGAGGAAACATTTAAAGTCAGTTGGAGATGGCATTTTCAACCAACTCATGGAGTCTGTGTTAGTTAAAGATGCCAGTTCAGCCGACAAAATCAACTGGCGTCAGCTAGAATTGAGAGACTTGCTTTTGTCTCCCTTCGTGTGAAACTGAAGACCCATTGTTTTTAAAAAATGTAAATTTGAGTGCCACTATTATCACTGTAAACTGCACATGTGCCATGTTAGAGTGGACAGCATGACAGGTAACACTAAGGGGCATAGGGCCTAGCCAAGGGTCAGTTACCACCAGCTAGTTTTTAAGATGGATTTGGCTTTCTTTTTGCCTTTATTGACTGTATAGCTGAAGATAGACAGGAAAGGGCAGGAGAGGAGGAAGGTCATGTAGCAGAGGGCTGCGGGTCAGAAACAAACCCTGGGCCCCTGTTAAGGACTCAGCCTACATGGCATTTTGAACAGTGTATGATATGCTAAGTAGCTCACGTGGTATCAAACAGCATGCTGTTGTTTATTTATTCTAATAAGTGCTCAGCTAGGTCTCAGTGTCTCTTCTTATGGGCCTCTGCATCTCAGCACAACAGTGTTATCAGCTCTGGTGCCCCTGGGTGTGCTTGGGTCCACTAAGCACGCTGCTGATGGCAGCACAGGGACCTTTCATTATCGCCACGTCTCATAACTTTACACAGAGCTAATATCAGTAGGTGGTTCTGCCATATGGTGGTAATTTCAGCTTATGAGTTGCAACAACAGAAATGTCTCAGTGGAACAGACAGATGATGCACTTTCATAACGATATGGACTGGCACTGTACAGCATGACATTTGCAGTCAAATATGCTTTTTTAAATCTGACAGAGAAATGTTTTGATAAAGATGTTCTCTCTGAAATCAGAAAGGCCAGCAGTGATATCAAGTGAATTGTGTTTACTAACAAGGTATTTGTTCACGTCTGTATGTAAATATGTGTGTGTCTCTCTGCAGGCATACCGCTTCCTTGCCATCAATAAGAAGCTGGGGTTGAGTGGGCGTCCAGAGAGGCCAGTGGGCTGTATTGGGACTTGCAAGGTATATAGATCTTCCAGCACACCTACACACATGTGCATACTGTACATGCACACACACACAAGTTGCAGTGCTGCAAAGGTCATGGGTGACCACTAAACACACCTCCCACATTTTGATCTGCATACATTTCCCAGAGCTCCGAGGAGTCGACTACAGCTCACAGACTGAATACAGAGACAGAAAATATTCAGTTCCAAGACTTTTGCTTTTCGTCAGACATACAGTATGCATCAGTGAATGCTGAATAGATTTTGCTTATTCTCGGGACTTATTGCACTTTAATATGCTAAGCTGCTGTCAGGCAGTCTGTGCGTGTGTGTCCGTGTGTGCATATTATGTGGCTGTGGAAGTGTGTGTTTGCACAGTTTGTGTGTGTGTCTGTGCTAATGTCTCTTGCGGATGTTGTTTGCAGTTTTTCCGAAATGAAGGTCACCAAAAGTTGAGCCATAGCAGCTTTCTCAAACAAAGACATTGCCAAACAAATGAATCATGGCTCCCGACGCATTGCTAAGACAATATTATAATGGAACATTTATGGAGAAGATGGCAGACTGCCAGAGGGCGTTATCATCATCACTGAGTTTGTATGGGTGTGTGTGTGTGTGTGTGTGTGTGTGTGTGTATGTACTCCTGTGACAATTTGTATGTGTGAAAGAGGGGGGGCTTTGTACCAGTTTTGTACTGTATGTGTGTGTTATCAGTGTGTGGTTGTGTAGCTTCTGTGTTTCCCCTCTATCTTGGGATTGATGGCTTGTTTTATACGCCGCCCAGAATAATGTATACGTCGCTACTTGTGAGCCATCCGTCTTCTAATGCAGTAGTGTGTGTGTTCATCTCCTTCCAGATTTATCGTATCCTGGGGAAGACGGTGGTGTGCTACCCAATAGTATTTGATCTAAGTGACTTTTACCTGTCCCAAGATGTTATGCTGCTGATTGATGACATTAAGGTAAGTCAGGGTCACACTTACTGAGCTTACTGTTGCCATGACTTCACAGCTAACCACTTATTATGTGCTGGAAGACCTTAAATAACTGAGATATTTTCAGTTTGTGTGGTCTAAAGAACTGCAGCCTAATGTTTTTGGACAAGACAGGACATCACCTCATTTGGTTTGATTGCATATGTCCCGACAGAAAGGGCACATAGAGTCATAGCCTGCCTGATGGCAGAAATCTAAGCTCTCAACCAGCAGCTTTCCAATGAATTAGACCACTTATTGTACTCTGCATCACCCTATTCATGAACAGTTTTGCCTCCTCTTGCAGCTTGTTTGAGGAGGAAAATGTCCTGTTCTTCCCTACACATATAATAACTACATCATGTTTACCCTCAGTACATTCAATAAAAAGGGGCAGTACAGGTGCCTGGAGGTTCCTTTGAGCACTTGTCCAGTTCAAAAACTAAATTTATTGATTGATGATTGAGTTTGCTTGTATATCTTTTCATTTTGTCACTAATAGATATCATGAAAAAGTGGAACAGCTTCCAGTTGGTTAATAGGGGTTGTTTTTACATTAAAAAAACTTATGAAGAGGTTCTGGAAACAAACCTTTAGCTGTTGAGCATCCTTATGACCTAGAGGTCTTAACTGCATGCCATATTATCCCGATCCTCCCAGTTCATTCCGTCCAGGGACCATTTGTAGTTATATCATGAGGTCAAGTCAGTTTATTTATTTAGTACACTCTAAATACAGCCAGCATTTGACTTTGGCTTTGCACAATAAAAATGAAAAAGTACAGAAAACTGACAAATGACAACCCCGTCTAATTCCGAAGTTGTCAAATACCGGTGTTTGGGCAGTGACTTTTGCATCAGACACGGATGAAAAAAGCTGTCCTTTCACGTCAGCATGATACATGGCCAGACGCTGTCAGTGTGTAACACCGCTTGATGGCGTCGGGGAAACGCAACAGGACACTTCCCATATGAATGTCTAGCTGTACCCTGCGATTTTTTGTTAAACTCTGACCACGTGCTTTTGTTGCCTAAACCTAACCACATGTTGGCTAACTGTAACCACCTGCACTAGTTGTTGGAGGAAAAAAACTTAAATTCCCAGTGTACGCTTATTTCAAGAGACTGTATGCAAACTGTACATTTCCTGTGAAAGTGGTAGTGTATTTTGAAAAGACACAATTTATGTAACAGGCTTAAGTTGACAGGGCGTCCCAGAACATCAGCAACAGATCCACACATAACAGACTACCTCGCGCATCATATGTAGATGTGGTAAGTCCACAATCAAGCAGCGATATGTGACGAGGTCAGAGTGAGAATGTGTTGCAAATAGGGCAAAGACACAAACACATACTGACATACCTAAAATTTTATTTAACATACGTACATAGAAAGCCAAACAAAACCTGGACTTAAAACATACGGTGGTGGGGACTGA
Organism: Epinephelus moara; assembly: GCF_006386435.1. Lineage (NCBI taxonomy): Eukaryota > Metazoa > Chordata > Actinopteri > Perciformes > Serranidae > Epinephelus > Epinephelus moara. The sequence continues at coordinate 10,822,569 of NC_065506.1, read as the reverse complement.
TCGAACACCTGGACGGTGGCAGGTCCAAAACTTGGACCTGGCCACAGAAAAAATACAGTCACCTTTACACTTAAACGATTATCTGGGATAGAAAGCAGCAGCTTATCAGATGACCTCAGTGTTGTAGGAGGACTGTGGGGACGAAAAGATCACTGAGATATGCTGGATCTAGCCCAATCAAAGCTTTAAAAACCTTGTAGTCAACATTAAATTTCACTGGTAACCAGTTCAATTATGTCAAAATTGAGTAATATGGCACAATGTTTTAGATTTTGTTAGCAGATGTGCAGCTGCATTTTGCACCAGCTTAAGGCGTGACAGACTCTGACTGACTCTGAAATATCGTGCATACTATAGTCCAGGTGTGAAGAAATAACAAATGCATTATTGTCTCCAAATCTCTAAAAGAAAACATAATCTTGCTTAAAACTTTAGGAAGGTAGAAAGACGACTTGACAACAGCATTTGTTTATCAAATTTAAGATCGGGTCAAAGAAAATGCCAAGATTTTTACCGTGGGGTTTGACATCACCAGGGAGTGGTCCTATAGGTCGCAAGCTTCATTTTAGCAGCAACGGGGAACTCAAAATTGAAATTCTATCTTATTCTCTAGTTTATTTTTAAGATCTATTAGCTATCCAATGCTTGATATCACTTAGGCAGTCAAGCAGGCATTTTAGAGCATCAGGGCCACCAGGTCAGAAATGGAGATACCACTGTGTGTCGTCAGCGTAACAGTGATACGAAACACTGTGCCCTTTTCATGATGTGGCTTAGTGGTAACATGTACAAAGAAAATACATAACAACTAAGCTATGAATAGTTATAATGAATGAGCCAGTGCCTTATTTTCAGACCATGTTGGGTCAGATCACCTATGTACTACATATAGTGTGCTTATTATTGATCCCTGTGGAGAACTGACACTGCTGCCGCAAAGGTAATACAATATGGAGGGGAAAAAAGAATTGATAAAAATCAAGTATTTGTTTATAAGCAGTATTTGTATTCCAAATGTAACGCCATTAAATGTCAGTTTAGTTTATATTTTCAACATAAATAAATCTCCATAATCAAAAACTTTACAGTTCAAACTTTGATCAGTTTGACAGATGAGGGGGTTAGACTTGGCACTGATTCAGTTTCTGCTCAGAAACACTGGAAGCTAAAACCATTGAAGCGGCACCACCCATGCCAGTCTGACACAGTGTCTGTGTGTGTCTGTGTGTGCAGAACGCCCTGCAGTTCATCAAACAGTGCTGGAAGATGCAGGGACGTCCTCTCTTCCTGGTTCTCATCCGCGAGGATAACATCAAGTAATATACACACTCAATAATAGCTCTTTTATCTTTTTTTCCCTGTCTTCCTGTCCTCTTGATAGCTTTCTCACAGCATTCTTCCTCCTCCTATCTCCTCATACATCACCCTCTATCTCTCTGTTTCTGTCTGATACTGGCTCAAGCTCGCAGCAAAATTTCTTGACAGTCCCAACGCAGTTTAGTTCATTTTTTCAAATCCAACATTTCTCTCTCCCTCCCTCTCTACCTCTCTTCCCTCCTATGTGTACTATTTATCTTAATAGCAGCAAGGTGCAACTGTATTTGCCTGCTGATTGGGTGATAATGTTTTATCATTTGTATCACTATAGCCTGGCTGGTGGGCTGATTACAGCACTATTGACTATTATCCGGAAAGCCATATGTTAAATGTGCTACAAACGCTTAAACAGGCACATTGCAGCATCTGGAATGAGTCAATGGGCTCTCAGAGAAACAACTCAATAGTCATTAGTTTGCTATTGATCAGAATGATGACCTGTATAGAAGGCAACGGCAGACTGAATAAAGCAGCGAGGGTCTGGGTGAAATGTGCCAATTCATTGAGAAAAATTTGAGCTGTGATGTTTCATACTGATGATATGAAATATGATCTGTTTGGAATATAATGTTAACGCAAAACGTTTTTACTGAGATTGGGACAGTTTCTCTCTACTGCTCACTGCAGCAAAAGAAAAGTGAAGTCATTCTAACCTCTGTCTCACTAGGGGGAGCCGCTTCAACCCAGTCCTGGACATGCTGGCCTCGTTCAAGAAAGGCAACCTTGGAGGGGTCAAAGTTCATGTCGACAGACTTCAGGTTTGTGAATCCAGCTGAAACATTCTTTTTTTGATTCTTTCATTTGGTCCTTTAACCGTTCTTTATTTTAGGGATGCAAATTTCAAGAATTTTTTTTAATGGATTTTTGGACGTGTTAACAATCAATATTTAGTCAATCATTAAAAAGTGACTCAACAAGAAATGCAAGTTTTCAATAACAGCATATTGTTTTAAATATTAGTGTGGCCAATAAGATCCAAAAAATCAAAGTGAATTGAGCATTAAAATAAACATACTTTATGTTAGGGCTGGGTTAAAATAATCGATTTATGCGATTTTCACTGCAATGACCCAATATTGATTCATGAAATCCGAGATCGATCTTTTGATATATGCTTTTTCCCACGGATGTGTGAAGCTTTAACACCGTTAATCTCGCCGGTTAAAAGTTAAAAATGACCGTGGTATTGAAAAGCTCCGATGTTACCGTCTCTTTTATCTGTAACTGTTAGCTTACTTTTTTACATTTGGGTGTAATTTATTGTCATGCTGCAGCATCTCCTGAGAATCTCTTTCACATACTAGCAAAAATTGGTGTTTTAACTAAAAAATCTCCAGTTAAATCGATATCGGAAATCGAATCAAATCGGAAATCAGTGGCAATGCCCAGCCCTACTTTCTATTGATATTAAATAATGCCTTGTTCAAAATCTCTTTTAAATTTATTTAACAAATTGTGAGGCAAGTTATCAAAATACTAGGTATGGCAAATAATGCTGCATAACTTTTAAGACAGAAATAAGATGAGACTGAACATCATAGGCAGTCCTAGCACTGTAAAACTAAATCCAAGCCATTTTTTTGTATCAGCAAAAAGAGCCATAGTCATAAATATTACCAAGCACACATGAAATAAGTTACACCGATCTCTTGACAACATGTTTTGATTTTATTCAAGATAGTAAACATACCTTAGCTGCTTGATAGTGGTGAGCAGGGAATTGTTTGTTCACTTCAGTAGTAGCCCAACAGCTGAAAATACCGGCTCAGGAGGAACAGATTTAATGAGGAGGCACAAATATTGTCATGTCACCTTTACCAACTCAGTGAATCCTTAAACACTTCATTTCCACTGGTACATCTGAAAAAATATATTTTATATATTGTACATTTGGCCATCAGAATTACTCGCAGACACTGGTTTCTGCTTTTATGTCCATCATCTTTGATGTATATTTCATATCCACTGCCGGTATCTTTCTTCTATGATTTAGAAAGCAGGGTTCAGTTATACATTTAACTGGGAGGAACAGAATCAATGTTACCATCACTATTACTACACTTTTGATTGTTTGCATATTGTGGGGTTTTCACAAAGGCAGCTGTCAGGGGAAAATATGCCACCTGCTCTCTCCTGCTGGCTCAGTTACGACAGATATCACTGTCATCTCTGAAATAAATAATGGCTTAATATTACAAGTGTTTCAATAAATTTGTCGCAAGGCTTCAGGTCTTTCTTCGGGGAAAAAGCATCCCAGCCCTTAATCTGAGGTCCCTTCTTATTTCAATAGCAGTACCAATGTTTATCTGTGTTTTGACCTTGGTCTGTCAGATTCCATTTAGGAGGCTAACTGTTTTGGTGAGCTGGGGAAAGGCGAAACTGAATTGAGCCTGGACAGTTTAAAAAAGCAGACGGAAACTATTGGGTCGAAGCTTTTTGTAGCTTGTACATAATACATTGGAATGACTTTAGGTGACAAAAACAAATTAAATATTGAATTAATGGATTAAAGGTTTATCCCGTCAATGTGTCCTCCAGTCAGCCTAGAGGACTACAGACGAACCTGAATCCATTTGCATTACTGGGTGATATTGTATTTGTGGCATAAGGTCATGAGTGAAACCTAGCATGTCACAGACGCTATAATACCAGCCTACGGTTCAGCAGTATTGCTGGGAAGGAGTGCAGGGTAGGAAGAATGGGCAGCTGTAAATCAATGATGAATCACATCTAAAGACGAAGAACCACAAACACATGAAAGAAAAATGTATGTTATAATGGATCTTATTTGATATATTACGAACGCATTACTGTTAACTAAGTTAAGCTGTTGCTCTGTTGCAGCTTCATTTAGCTGCATCAGGAGCATTGCTCTCCAAGCCTGTGGAAGGACCGTAAAAACATAACACCAGATCTCTTTAAATCTGCAATAATTATCACCTGACCATCCACCTCCTTTCCAGCAGCAGTAAGCAGCTGTTTTCAGCAGAAAGCTCTAGAAATGAATAACCTACTCAGCACCAAAAGGCAGAGACACAAAGTGAGTGACTAGCTGGTGAATGCAGTAGAGCGTTTAGTAGCTAAAAGTATTTCACCCAGGAGTTGGTGGAGACCAAAAAATAGATTCAAAACAGAGTGAATATTAGACTAACATTTATCATATGGATACAAACAAGACTAAAATGAATGTTTCTCTGTATCTGCCAGATGAGCAATTAAGCAAATGTTTGCTAACAAGACCCTGATATCCACTTACAACTTGTATCCACTTACGTACATGTACAGAGATGAGTCAACTCGAAGTCCATTCATTCCTATGGGAATCTCTGTGATATCTGATGTGCCTGCAAAATTCCTCTGCTCTGTAATATTTCGGTCTGGAATTTGCCTCAAGTACGTTAAAAATATTGAACTTTTGTGGTGGATTTCGGAGAGACCATATGACAGTGTGCTAGCTTAACTAAAAGGCTGCTAACTGGCTAAGGGGCTATTTCCTTCAATTCAGTTGCCTGTGCTGATTGTTACGTGAATTTGTATGATGGTTAAAAAGAACTTGTTTATCTAGTTTTAACACATTGTGAGTAATGTTATTCTGCTAAAATATGGTTATAAGTTATATACAGTCAGATTGTCATTATGACTCATTCAGCAGTTCATACGTCTTTTTAATCAAATATTTCACAAAACATATCATATATCTGGCAGGTCTTGTTTTTGTCCCAGTAATGTTTCAAGTGAATATTATACTAGAATAATATACAAAATGAGTTTCTATCAGGTTTCTCTCCTTCCGTAAAAAAATGCACTTCCTTGCGTTGGACACTAGAGGCATCATCCATATATTTATAGATCTACGGACACCAGTTACATACGTAAGTGGAAATGAGGCCTTAAAGAAGGGGTGTCAAACTCATTTTGGTTTACGGGACACATACAGTCCAGTTTGATCCCAGGTGGGCGGGACCTGTAAAACCGTTGCATAATATCTTATGAATAACAAACACCAAATTTTTCCCTTTTTTGTTTAAAGAAGTACATTTTAAAAATGCTAATCCATTTACAAAACAGCCGGTGATGTTGTCAGAGGAATAAATGCAATTTCAACAGTATTTCTCAGTTGTTCCACATTCAGTCAGTCTTCTACTCACTGTAATTACATGTGCATTTTTCCTCCTAGCCTTCACAAGTGCATCACTATTAGGTGTCCAAGGTCATCCAGTGGGCCGATTTGGACCCTTTGGCGGGCCAGTTCTGGCCCTCGGGCTGTATGTTTGACACCCCTGCATTAGCGGGTGATAATAAAGAGGCAAAGTCCTCTCCTTTTGTTATCCCCCACTGAGCCTTTTTTTTTTTTTTTTTTTTCCCAGAAAAAATATGTACAGTTTTAAACCGTGAGAGACAAATCATTTTTTTAATCTTGTCTGAATTGTGCCATGACGTAAACAGAAGTCGCAGTTTGTCATAGGTTTGTCATAATACCATAAAGTTTTGTAAAATTGCTCAGTGAACTCTCATTTTGCAATACGTCACTAACGTCATCTAGCTAGCTTACTAGGTAACTCAGCTATGTTCCAAACACAAATGTACGTTATCTTACCTGATGTGTTTTATCCAGCAACTCCTGGTCTTTTTATCAGCTGGGAAGTGAAATTATGAGCACGAATGGGGTTTTTATTCCCAGCAGTATGCATGAATTTAAAATAATCCATAAACTGTTTACAGCAGATAATTCTTCATTCATAGCAGACTGTAAAAATTTAAGTTGAAGGGTTTTGAACACAGGCAAGCAAATAAATAAACACAATAAAACGAGGCCAAGGTAGAACTAGAAATGTTTTCACACTGGTAACTTTAACCAACTGCTTTGTCAAACTTATGACAGGTTTTCCAACCCTAACTTCTCTCCCACTCTGTCTGTGGTGTTCAGCAGAGACTTCCTCATGTGATCCTTCCTTCCCCTTGCCTATTTGCTATTCACTTCACAGCTAACTCCTCCAGCTTTGAAACACTTCTCCTCTTCATCACCTCATTGTTATGGGGAGCAGGATTGCTCCTCTCCTACGCCTCTTATTTTTGTTTTGGAGTTGACTTCAGTTGGAATGGCTAATATCACATTTAGACCACAGGAGCAAGTCGTTTTGAACTGCGCTCTTTGCTCCCACTCTGCTGTGCTTTTAAAACACTCAGCAATAAAACTTTTACTTTTACCCTTTTAGACACTCACTTGTTACTGCTCCCGTACACATTTGTAAAATTTGAAACAGTGAACTGAGTTCACACCGTACTACTTACTCCATGTGTTCTTTGTTATTCAAACAGTTGTTTTGTATACTGACTCCTCCGACAAACCTCCTCTCGGGGACTTATAGAGCTGTGTTTCCTCACCTTCTGTATTTTTGTGCTCCAGAATGTGCCTTAGAGTGTGATTTCCTGGTACATTTCTTCACGTGTTTTCCACTGTTACTGTAGAATATTATGTATATACTGTAGATACGATTATCATTTTGCAAATCATTAAGTGGGTCCATTTTTTCACCAACCTTTCAGACTCTGATATCTGGAGCCGTGGTGGAGCAGCTGGACTTCCTGCGTGTGAACGAGGCAGAGTAAGAGCTTCCTCTTTCTTTATGCTCGATATGTCAGAGGTCAGATTGTTTTGCTGGCAGCATATTTCAAAAGGCCCTTCGAGGATTGCAATGATGTAGTGGACAAATTGAACAACTCATCCGTGTTGCTGATCTGATTTGTATAAAATCTGATGATTTTTAACATAAAGACATACAGACTTGATTTTAAAGGTTTTCAGGATCAGTGAATCAGTTTAGTGTCATGAACAAAATGTCAGAGGATTGATGCCAGCATTGTTTTATTCTTTGCTTCAATTGTAAAAATGCTTCACATGAGAAAAAAGCAGTTCAACAGCTGCATACAGATCTGCTGTCTACATACAAATATTGTGTGCACATGTGCGTAGGATCCCAGAGTTTAAGAGCTTTGAGGAGCTGGAGCTGCCTAAGCACTCCAAGGTGAAGAGACAGACGAGCACACCCAACGCCTCAGACCTGGAGCAGCAGCCGGAGATCAATGTGGAGGAGTGGTTGCAGAAGCCCACCCATGAGATCATCCAGAAGTTCCATGTGAGTTGATCGACTTCAGAGGGAAAGGGCAGACGAATATATTACTGCCATTAAAATGTAAATAAAAGGAATAAATTAGAAAAGTAAAAAAAATGGTTTCATTCCAAACAGAACTAATGTTCTGTTATCATTGTATAAAACTACTATACTGATCAGAACCATTGATCACATACATTAAAGACGCAAAGGCTCCAACAACAACCAAAAACATTTCAATGTGTAACTGTTGCAGTATTTAGCAGTATTTATTGCTATCATATTACACGCCACTTCCTTAGTTAAACCTGGCAGAAGCAGTAAGAAAAACATGCATGTGCAAATCTTGAGCACTTCCCTAGGCTTGGCACTGCACGTATAATTCATTACCATAAATACATAGTTAGTAGTGTTTGCATGGGTAAGCTGGTGATTAATTATGTCACTGCACTAGCCAGAGTGGCAGGTGAAAAGACGCATCTGGCAACTCAGTGTTTATTAGAGGAGACACTTGACTGTCTGCAGCCAGCTCCAGGTAAACAGTGGGAGTAAGCTGTGGTGGGACTGCAGCCTAAAAAATTCTGCTCACAGTCAATGCTCACAGTCAAACATGTACATGTAGCGGTCCTTCCATAAGAACAGAAAAATCTAAACTTCAGTCACATTTTACTTATACCTTTGTAAACCATTTAAATGTGACAGTTAAATATTAAATACCTTTATATCATTTAAAACGTATCCTTATGAATCAACACAACCCCATGTTTCTTTTCAACTGAGGTAAACAACCCTCAAATTTACTTCCATGTAGTCCACCTGCCTCCTCCTCAGAGAATTGCAAAAGGTCTGCCTCATTATTTGTGTGAAAGATACCCCATATGCTCTCAGTGTCCCCTCTTGTTAACTCGTTGACATACCTCACTCTTGCCGAGGCTCATTTGGCCAACTATCCCGTTTCTTTCTAGCATCTTATAAATATGTTCAAACATGCTGTCTCAAGGCCAGGTTTTTGGGTACCACCAGTCCAGGTCTACTCACAATTAACAGCTCTTCAATCTGGCTCTGTGCCTGCATATTTTAAGCTTTCATGTTCGGCTGTGTTTTTAAAAAAAAATCCAAATCTCAACCCACGCCCTCTGCAATTCTGATTTGTTGGCTCTATTTCACCTTTCCTACCAACATGGAACAGGTGCTGTTCCAGTAACAGCATCTAATTTGGAAAGGTTTGGAGCATTTTGACCAAAAATAAATTGGTTCACATACCCAAAACTCAGGTCCCAGCTGGAACCAAAGAGAAAATAGAAGGTTTTCTTCTGACCTGAAGTGTGAATCAGACGACAACCATGGATGTCTCCTTGGTCCATGCTTGTTTTGAATTAAAACAAATATCTGCATTAACAGAACAAAACCTTGTAGGTAATGAATGTGGTCCGCCATCTTGCTACTACTATTTACTTCTGTTGTGCATTGTGCAGTGCCCTCCGTTGATGACAAGTCCTTGATTACAATGGTTCTGCTCAAAACTGGTGGATTTGCCAGTTGCTCTGCTAGATAGCACCAAAGTTGCGTTCAAGAGCAAGAGCTGATTTGGTTGAAAAGGGGTGTACGAGGAAGTCAGGTAAAAGTCAGAGTGAAAGTCAGATTGTATTGTGCTTCCAGTGATCTATCACATGAAACAGACTTTTAATTTTTTTGTAACACACATCCCATATTTTCTTTGTCACTCAAGTCTGTTTTTAATTGATTTAAGCATGTTAGCAGCCATATCAAAGCTACCAAACACAGTCACTACTTAATGTGATTTCAAGCAGTCAATAAAAATGTTATCCCAGTCGTCCTTTGACAAGCTAAAAGATGCTTTCTTTTTCATATTCTAGACACAGTAATGCTGTTATCACATTTAAAAGAGGCTGTACTTTAAAAACACATCTATTATTACCACAATTGCAGGATTGCAGAAAATGGTCCAACAATAATAGTTTCAATCTGGCTTGTTAGTGCTTAGTGTGAGCAGATAATATTGCAGCTGTGTATAGAGTGTGCAATAAAGATAATTGCCTAATTGTTAAAGGCTAATGTGTTTGTATGCATAACCAAGCTCATCTTCCCGTTTGTGAGTGTGTGTGTATATGTGTGTCATTGCTCAGGACTCTGACTGCTTGGCCAGTCAGGCTCAGCTTGCCTGCATCCTTCTTAGGAGAGAAGGACCAGACTTCCTTGTGAAAGATGGTAAGCATGCACACACTCACGCACACACACACATACACAAATGTGACTAGTTCTTTAGTCACAGGTTTAACTGAAACAGAGCAGCAGATATTCAGTTTCCTCATTAAATACAAAGGAAATGTGATCATGCTGGAATCATAATCTGTCCTTTCTGTTCCAGTAAAACCCTTTATTACTGAATTCATCAGTCATGTAATCAAGTACATGTCGTTAGGATGCTGTTGAATGTGTAGTAACTGCTTAATTTGGCATTTCTAATTAAAAGTGGATAGAGGATGAATTTGGATGACTGTATATATCTTTAGGATGTGTTTTTAATGTCTGAACACAAACATATTTGTGATTCCAGAGAACATGATGGATGAGCTGGAGAGAATCTACAGAAGAGCTGGCAGCAGAAAGCTTTGGTCTGATATATTCACACATACACAAACACTTTAAAGTTCATTCATTGTTTGCAGCCTTCCAGTCTGTTACTTCAGTTGTTGAGGGTATACTGTCATTAGTCCAGTCCTTATGGAGTCCAACTATAAAGACGATTACCAGAACTGTCCAGATCTGAAACCATAAACTCTAATAATGCATCCAGGACCAGTGATTCTCTCTAAAATAGTGACATTCAGACTTTTTAATGGGTGATTTAGTGTGGATTTAAAGGGGTTGGGAATTTGTGTTGGAAAACTGTATGAGATGTATTGCCCCATGTTTTTTATTGCGTCCACTTAACCAAATGACCTGTCTCCACACCTGTTGTGTCCAAGCTTGTCGTCACACTCATGTTGACACTTTAAAATAACTGTTATTTAATTTGGCTGAACTGTAGGCTGGCAGTACGCCAAGCTGCTGCCATTATCAAGAAGTTCGCCAGCTCTATAGCTCCTCACATCACCACAATGCTGGTGCATGGGAAACAGGTAATGTTCAGGCAGGGATGGACTGAAGACTCTGCATGTTGACTCCCAGTTAGCTGGCTAGCTAGCTGTCTAGCTTGAGAGCTGTGTGAGGGTCAGCCAATCCTATTCTGTGATTCTTCATCATAACCAGCCAAACAACAGGGCTTTTTAAAAGACAGTTCTTTATAGTCAAGATTTGGAAATAGAGACATAAGCTATGTATATAGCCTGCATTTCCTGAAAGTGCTAAATAAAAGGAAATAAATGAATAATAATAATGTGTACCTTTCTAAAAAATCATATGGATACCTTCAAAAGAAAAGTATCATTTGGATTATTTTTGTACTAAACAAATGCTAATCCCTTTAAAAGGTAAATTTAACCTCTCGCAGTGATATATAATCAACCAGTTGTCACCCTGGTAACAGATGCCGTAATGCAGTAGTAGGCTTAGCATCTTGCTAAAACGTTAACCAGCTAAAAACCTAAAACGTAACGTAGGCTAGCACTCACACAGTCATGAGTTTGGCCAAGCTAGCAGGCACACTGGCTCAGATGTCTACAGGAGCTTGTTTGCTTTGCCTCCATTAACCATCACGGAGGTTGGACCCTTGTTTCAGCTCTCATGTCCTACTAGAGCATCACTCGCTGCAGTAAGGCCGGCTGTATACTCCAAATGAAATAGAGTTTGGCTTTTGTTACTCTTGGTGAAACTTTGTTTCACCAAGGGCATCCATGCTGAACAGAGCAGCTTGATAGTTGACACCACTCACAAATTCATCATAACAAAGTAATATAAGAGCAAGTGTATGTCTGTGGAGGCAAACTGAAACACTATAGATTCAAATGATTTAGTAAACCATTTAGACCATGCTTTAAGACTGTCACCTTTTTCATCTTAAAGGGTAACTTCAGTATTTCTATCCAGGATCACTTCTTCACCATATTTTGTGTCAAAGTGAAAAATGGGAAAAACTATTTTTGAAGTTGGTTCAATATTGAGCGAGACCACTGCAGCCAGCACTGCCTAGACTGACTGCAGTGTACCCTGTGGGCAATTGAGCACCGTCAATTTACATCCACTAAAAGTGCTTGTTTTTAACCAGAGACTGCCCCAAAATTGCCATCACCAAACACACCAGATTTTATTTTGTTTGTGGTATACTGCTGGCCTGACTCATCTAGAATTCACCAACAACTGTAGATGGTTGTCGCAACTTCTCATGTGAGCTCCTCATTAATATACAGTGATTTCTGTTTCCATGGTTTGATTTGAATTTGTGCCAGGTTACATTACATTATATGACATTATTTAAGTGACGCATTTATCCAAAGCATCCATCCATGCATGCATCCATCCATACATCAAGCAATTATCTTCCGCTCATCTGGGGCTGGGTCGCAGGGGGCAGCAGGATGGGCAAGGTGCTCCAGACGTCCCTCTCCCCAGCAACATTTTCCAGCTCCTCCTGGGGGATCCCGAGGTATTCCCAGGCCAGATGAGGTATATAGTCCCTCCAGCGTGTTCTGGGTCTACCCCCAGGCCACCTACCAGGTAGATGTGCTCCGAAAACCTCGAACGGGAGGTGCCCAGGAGGCATCCTGATCAAATACCACCTCAACTGGCCCCTCTCGATGGGAAGGCGCTACGGCCCTACTCTGAGCTCCCTACGCTGACATGACAACTTTTATTATATGCTGTTTTATTAATTAATACTATTCTAGCATAGAGAAATTATATTATGCCATATAGTAGAAAAAAGCCTGGAGGCTGGTTTCCAACTTGCTGGGAAATAGCATCAATACTCAGTTCAATTTACTTTCTCATTTACCTAACACGGGCCGGGAAGTGAAGCTTGAAATAGGTTCCCCAACAAAGCATCAGTGGATTGACACCACATCATGCCTTCTAAACATTAAGGCTTTGTTACCTTTTTATTCATCGTGCTCAAGATGTGCTTTCGAATTTCTGCAGGTTTAAGCACTAAATAACTACACACACACTCACAGAAACACATAAACATGAGTTGAATATGATAGCATATAAAAGAGGAGGTTGTGTTTCAGCTGATTGTATTCATGACCCCATTAATGAAATAGTTTAATTTGTTCACTGCATTTGTGAGGATGGCTTCAACACTGTGTGTGTGTATCTGTAGAAACCCTGTCTGTGAGCTACCATGTGAAGATTATGTGTGTTTATGTGCTGCTTTTCCCTCATAGGATTCCTGCAGGCCAGAGGAGGCAGTTTGAAGGCTGTAGTGACTCGTGTGAATTATGAACTGGGAAATTAGTGAACATTAAAATATTTTCTGGGAAGCCAGCTTTGTATTTTTCATTTGATAACCAACTCAAATTCACAACCTAGGACTGGGGCGCGGACATTTATTTTGCTATTTCTCACAGTGTTGAAATCTTTGTTTTGGTTTGATTCAAAAATCGTTGGAATTATTGGTGGGAGCTGTTTTCATATTCACTGTGATGTTGGATAGTTTGTAAATTTGGGGGCGTTAAAATGCTATAATAAGAAAAGGAAGCAACTGGCAATCATGCCATGGAAGAAATTCTCGCCTTTTCATCTTGTGAAATTTGTATGTTTTTCTAATAATGCCAATCAAATGTTTGAGTCACCGTGCCTTGTTTGGCCTCTGTACTCTCTCCACATATTCCATATTCAATAGGGCAATTAATTTAATTTGATTACAAGTTGGACATCACATAAAGTACACTGGACAAAAATGTAAATGCAAGACGTTTGTTTTTGCTCCCATTTTTCACAGGTTTAAGTTTAAGACTGTTTTTTTAGCACTCAGTAGATAAATTTCTCTCAAATTTTAGTTGCAAATTGGTAAAAATCTGTGTTGGTGAACACCTCTTCTTTTCCAAAATAATCCATCCAACTAGCATGTAGCATATCAAGAAGCTGATTAAACAGCATGATCACTCCACATGTGTGCTCTGGGATGGTCACAATAAAAGACCACTCTAAAGTGTGCAGTTTGATCACATGACACAATGTCACAGATGTCACAAGTTCTGAGGGAGCATGTCATTAGCATGCTGACTGCAGGAATGTCCACCAGTGAACTCATAGTAGTCATTTGACTACTATAAGACATCTCTAATGTTGTTTCCCTGAATTTGGCAGTACATCCAACCATCACAACCACACATAACCAAGTCGGTTACAATGAAGAACTGCAGTCAAGTTAAGACCCTGCATCAGCTGTTTATGGCTGATCTCAGACAATCTTGCAGGTGAAGACATGGATGTGGAGGTTCAGAGCTGGTGTGGCTACATGTGGTTTGCTGTTGTAAGGCTGGTTGGATGTACTGCCAAATTAATGAAAACGACTTAAAGACATCTTATGGAAGCGACATGAACATTCAGATAATGGGCAACAGCTCTGGAGGTCCCTCACATATATATGATTGGCCAGTGTTCAGCCCAGGGCACACTTGTGTATTAATAATGCAGTTTAATCAGCATCTTGATATGCCACGCCTGTCAGGTGGATGCATTATCGTGAACACTTCTTCTTTTCCAAGATAATGCATCCACCTGACAGGCGTGGCATATCATGATGCAGTTTAATCAGCATTTTGATATGCCACACCTGTCAGGTGGATGCATTATCTTGGAAAAGAAGAAGTGTTCACTGACACAGATTTATATCTAAATGTATATCTATTGAGTGCATGAAAAAGGTCTTAGATCTTTGACTTAAGCCTGTGAAAAATGGAAGCAAAAACAAAGGTGTTGCATTTACATTTTTGTTCAGTATATAATATGACTGAAGCTGCAGTAAAAAAAGGAAATTGGATCCTTAGCCTTTTAGTAAAAATTACCAAAAAGATGTAGTTTGCTAAAGTCCTAGCTGTTAGATGTTATCTGTCATGATGTCAAGAATGTTCTTGTGTCTTTTCGCCCACTAGGTCTGTTGTCCGCCTTGCTGCCAGTCTCTTAACTAAGCTAGTGGACAGCCTTGCCCCCAGTATTACTAGTGTTTTAGTGCATGGCAAGCAGGTAAGTGGACACACAGACCACAGGGCCACAGTAGTAAATAATTGGGGGTTATGTTGGGACAATGGCATGTCGGGACAATGATTTTAATGTTCACTGATTAAAAGAAATTAAATTGTAAATATATGGTTATAAGCTTCTCATACTGTCATCCTATGGGAATTACTTGCATGCTCATATTCCTCATCACAGCTCACTTCCGTTGTGCGTGTATCTAAGCTGTAGTTGTAACAAGGCTGCCAGTGTGACCAGCGTACAATCCTAATATGCACCGTGTCCACGTGTCTAGACACACTCCCATGTGCCAATTGATAAAATGTGACCCGGGAATTTGTCTGATGCCGCTCCCTCGTGCTGAATGAGATTCGGTGCATCATTTCCTGTCAAGTGTTACTCAGAGATTAGCCTCCTCTCGAGAGTGTCAGTTATCTCGCCTCATTTTTACCCCTCTGAACAGTTTTAGGCATTTCATTATGCTGAAGTAGCTCAAGGTGTGAATCTGCATATAGATTGCTTACCGGAGGGAATGCTCCTCTCGACATGATTGGAAAAGCTGACTTAAGATTTGAGACGGCTGTGTTCCTGTGCTTACAATAGCAGCCCAGTTGGAAGAAATAAGAGGCAGCACCCCATTTAAGTCAATTCTGACTCCAGTTTTGATTATATTTCTCATCAATATTAAAATTCAACAATATATTTCCCCCTCGGTTATTTCCAGCTCCAGGTTGTTCTTTGCTCAGTTAGAATCAGTTCAGATGTAAAGATGAATGATACATCTTCAAAGTACTGGGTTTCATCAGCTGAAGGCAAGGATAAAAGTGTGTCCTCCCATCAGAGAGATTGGTTAGGTGTAATTTTCATGAGATGGCTTTCAGAAGACACGAAATACAAAAGAGTAATCTTGAGATCTGTAATTTTTTTTTTTTTCCCCTTTTCACTTTTATGTGACTCTGGGAGAGGAGGCCAATTTTAGAGTGATGGAACAAAGATACTTGTAGGAATTGCACCTGGGAGGAAGTACTGTGTGCACATGCCAGTCTACACATGAACACTTTCCACACAGATGAACCTGTATAGGCACACATGCTCCCAAAAGCTTAGATATACTAGGCACAGCAATCCTTCTGCACAGCAACGCACTTTCTAAATCTATAAAGGTTTGGTGTATGCACCTTTTCCCTGTGTTTGCTAATGCCTGTGATTACCAGGTGACTCTCGGCCTATTCGGGCAAGAGGAGGAGGTGATCTCCAACCCATTGTCGCCAGGGGTGATCCAGGGCATCATCTACAGCAAGTGCTCCCCTCACGGTGGGGAACGGGAGGCTGTTCTTCAGCAGGAGCTGGTCATCCATATCGGATGGATTATCTCCAACAACCCAGAGCTGTTCAGCGGCATGCTGAAGATCAGAGTCGGGTAGGACAAATTTGGGTTCAGGGTGGCTGCAGTGGGGCCCTAACAACTCTTGAACATTCAGTCGATCAAGATGGCCTCGTGCAGAATGTACTCTTTGCTGTAATTCACCTACTGTAGTTTTCAGACCACTCAAGGAAATATGAAAAATTCAAGGAATATTGGCATCAGTTTAGGCTGCAGATTTCCTTCAGTTTATGTTAGCCGATCAAAACATCAGTAACTCAGAGCTTTCCAATGTCTGTGTCCATACATTACAGGTTGTTTTTCTGAAGTTCTTTTTTATACTCCAAATAAACCACATGGCAGTTTTCTTAGAAGTGGACTGAAACTCAATTTATAGGTGTGCTCTACACTTATTGAATAAAAGCACCTGGGCTTGAACAAATTTGGTCCGAAAATACTGTCAAGAAAATCAAAACTCAATGTTGGAAGAAGTGTTGTGAGGTTAGGTACAGTGTGCCATTTTAAAATTCTGTTCTATCAGCTTAGACAAACAAGTTAGCTATTTTTATCTGTCTGTTTTTGACTTTTTTACAGAAGCCCTCAGAGGCAAGGAAAAAATTTTTTGGAGGGTCAAAGAGTGAAATGCTTTGTCCACAAAATACAAAAGGCATTGAAAGTTCAGCCAAGTGTAGCTTAAATGAAAATTCTCCCTTCACAATTAACTAACTGCAAATGTCCACTGTTACACACGTGTATAATTCAATTCAATTCTATGGTGGTACACTGTGAATTTCCAGATGGATTGTCCAGGCCATGAAACACGAGCTGAAGATCAGGGCGGGAGACATGCCACCCCAGGACATCTACCAGCTCTCCCCCAGCGACATCAAGCAGCTCCTGCTGGACGTCCTGCAGCCACAACACACCGGCAGGTACTCAAAGACACATTCACACTATAGAGAACATTACCTGTGTTTTCTTCTCCCTGTCTGCTCACAGATCTGCCTTTGAAGACGCAGTGTCGTTATCTTAACACATTCGCTTGTATAATCTTTTTAGTTTTAATTATTTCATCCTCTGTCTTGTCTACATTCATATCGTTTAATCTGCTGCTGCCGCAACCCAATTTCCCCGTGGGAATTATTACATTTTTATCTTATCTCATCTAATCTAATACACACTGACTCATAGACAATTTCCTCTAGCACATCGGCTATCATCATTATATTTCCCCAGTCTCTGAAATGTGGTTCAACAGTTTCACCCTTGTTTTCGCCTCAGGTCTTGGCTGAACAGGCGTCAGATCGATGGCTCTCTGAACAGAACCCCTCTGGGCTTTTATGATCGTGTGTGGCAGATCCTGGAGAGGACCCCCAACGGCTTTACAGTGGCTGGGGCTCACCTCCCACAGGTACCTGCCTCCCCTGGCTCTGCTGTAGGATAAATACTCAATGACCACTGCTGTTTGAAGGGGACGCTGTGCTGCTATACAAACAGCTACAGGTTACAGAGACCATTTATTCTGTAACAGGCACATCTAAGGCTTACAGGCACAGATCTTTATGCTGTTTTTAAGAATACCTAACAAATTCTATTGCTCAAAGGAGTGTTGTTCACATTTATTGGTTCAAATACTTGTGGTAGTGTCCGCCCCAAATAATTTTTCCTAAGAATGATAATCAATACATTTAAAATTTGGCCACAGTCAGGGGTGAAAAAAGATGACAAACACAGATTGTTTAATTATGTTGGAGTTATGACAGTATTAGCCTGGCCAATTCTTATCTTGGCATTAAGAGGATTGAACCATCGGGGCTAACGTTAACATTAAGTGAATTGGCACTTTGGCTGAAGAGCTAAATTTATGTGGTAAATCATTGGCAAAATGGTAACGTTAATAATGCTTAATGAGTAGTCCCAGAGCACTAACGTCAGCAACGTCATACTAGTATGCTAACATTGGACTCCATGGAAATAATGCTAACACTACAACCAAATTGTAATAGCTTGTATTCGCTGAAAACAACCCAACCATATCAGGCTAATTAATGCTTATATAAGCAAGTCATACGTCAAATTAGTGATAATGTAAGAGATTCTTAAAGGCATTTTTTGCCAAAAAGGGGACCATCGACCACACAATGGAACCTGTGCTGATGAACACTGATTGATTTTTGTTATAATACAAAGTACCTAATCAATTTCAAGGTGTCTCCATTGATCTTGAAAATGTATTTTGTTTGTCTGTGAGTAGTATAAGTGGATCTTTTACTCTGTTGGTCTAATTAAAGGCATTCAGCAAAATTGCTATTTTCAATCACTTTTCATCATCACAATTATTATTCATCAAGAGACTCAACAGTCAGTGATGTCATTTACAGTGTTTCACTTGTCTGATTGGCCTTTTTCGTGGAAGGTATTTTGACATTCCACAGTAGGAAAATCACAACTCTAAATAAGGAAGATTAATGATGACAGAAAACCATTTAGCTGCTTCGGTTTCAGGGTCCCGGTATTATGCATGCTGTCTCACTGTCACCTTGTCATAGTTTACTGGCACAGTGTTTGAAATCGCTCGTTCATTCACCACACCCTGTTTAACAGACACTCAAAAATTTGCTCTATGGGTATAACAGTAAATTTCAGACACTTAAAATCAGTGTATACACTGTTAATGTCATTACTAACACCTGTTCTTTCCTACCATGACAAGTCAAAATGTTTGCAGTGAATGCTTATTGGCTGGTTGTTCAGTGCAGAACTCCACCGATACACAGCAAAATAGATGATGTGAGTAGAGCGCCTTAAGCACTGCAGGCCTACAGGTTGAGTTTGTATACCTATTCACCAAAAATCCTGTTGACACTACATTGAATGATGGCTTATAAAGACTAATGTTTACTTTAATTTTTCAAATACATCGACAGTTAATCGATATCAAAGTTAGAATTTCATTTCAAAGTTAGAATTGGTCCTTTTATAGCCATGTTAGAAAGACAGTTGGCAGTTCACAGCTATACAAAAAGTTACACTCACATCACTGGTATTTTGTTGCCTCAAAGCACAGTTTGTTAATGTATTGGCAAGTTTGAGTTGGCAAACACTTGGGGACCAGATCCAGTTCCACTCTAAGCTTTCACAACTTATATTTACTTTCTCTACATCTCCCATAATCTGTTTTGGAAGGGAGAGTCTTTAGTTAACAGCACAGTGATTGACTTGTTTTTACACCTACTGTCGGCACCATGATGGACAGGTTGTTAGTGCACAGGAGGAGGGAGATCCCACAACCCTCTGCCTCTTCTGTGATCACAGTGATGGAGTAAGATGATTCAGTGTGACATTTTAATCAGGACAAAATAATTAAAAAGAATAATTATAACAGCCCTGTGATTTTGTAGTGGTCACAAACACACAGGATATACACAATGATCATCAATTACAGCATCCAGCAGCTGACATGCCTGTTCATGCTCACATGAACCACTTTTTTTTTTTTTTTTACTGTCTCTCCGCAGCAACCGACACTGTCTGACATGACCATGTATGAGATGAACTTCTCCCTGCTGGTGGAGGAAACGCTGACGAACATTGTCCTGCCTGAGTACAGACAAATTATAGTAGAGGTAACCACCGAACGCCCACACAACCAGAGTGCACAGATATAACAGAGTCAGAATAAATGAAACTAACAAATTAAATGTGTATGGATTTGTACTCAACATGACATTGACTTTACTCTCTTTATTCTGGAATCGATATCATACTCTGTCTCAGCACTGCAGCTTGTCCACAGTCAAGCAGCGAGGGAATTTGGGGACTCCAGTTCTTCACTGAATATCCATTTTGTTTAGGGACTGATTTTGATATTCCTTGTGATAACAGTTAAGTGTGGTTTACTCTTTTTAAAAGAGGATGCTGTGTTTTTAGTTTCTGACAGCCTCGTCCTATCTCCTCTGTGTGACTAGTTGCTGATGGTGGTGTCCATAGTGCTGGAGAGAAACCCGGAGCTTGAGTTCAGCGACAAGATGGATCTGGACCATCTGGTGAAGGAAGCCTTTAATGATTTCCAGAAGGATCGCAGCCGCTTTGAAGGCATGGAGAAACAGGTAGAGTGCCTTTCCTCTAGGCCGTAACTGATATTAACTGGTATTATAACATGTTCTCATTTGAATGTGACCGGAGTGTCAGCCACAAAATTATCTCATCACCTTTCTAAATTGATGTGCTTCCAAACTTTGAGCCTCTGTACCAGCCAGACACTGATAATCTAACTAAAGGGGTAGCTTGATTTAATAGTGTGAAAAAGCCTGATAGAAACAGTCTGTGACTTTCCAAGTTTTTTAATGAATGTTTGAAATATAATCCTGCTAGGATCACGTTTTTTTCACATATAGCATATCATTCTAAACTTTTATGAGCACTTTTTTGTTAAGTCTTGAAATTCTTGTGCCTGCCAGGATGACATGGAGGCATTTTACAACACACCACCAGTGGGAAAGAGAGGCACCTCCAGCTACCTGACCAAGGCCGTTATGATCCTGTTGCTCCAGGGGGATGTCAAGCCCTGCAAGGACGACCCCTGTTCCGTTAGCTAGATTTACAACGCTTCGACCTCTCATCCCAGCCTGCTGCAGTGTAGTCATCAAATGGTCTACTGAGTATCCATCACATATATTCAGAAGATAACCTCTAACCTCTCCAATCCTCTCTTCGGCAGCACTCTGCCCGCTCCTGCAAGCTACAGTTTTCCTGGACTTTTGCCTCTACAGCAATAGAAGCTGTGAGCAGAAGCCTCAGTTGGCATAGATTAGCATGTTTGCAGTTTGCTCCAGGCGTTAAAATACATCCACCAGTCATGTTTCATATAAAAACAGAAATGTTGATATTTATGGGAAATACTCACAGTATCACTAGGGCCTTGTTTCTTTTACCTCCACACGTTTTTGTTCAGTATCCCAACTGTGCTGTGTAAGATTTTAATAGAGTTACCTTGAATTGCTCTAGTTATTTATTAACATTGGTAGCTAGTCATGTGAAATACCACATAACTAGCTAATGTTGCCACACACTGTGCCCTAACTGGCTAACTGTTTTGTTATTCTTTATCTGGATTTCGTAGATTAGCATATCTGCACTTTGCTCAAAGGGTTAATATCCTATACAGCCACCAACTGTGCTAAACTTACTAGCACCTAGAACCTTCCTTAACCTGTCTACATCTTTTTGTCTCCAGAGTTCACTCTTGTATTCTACTCTGTATATTCAGTTAAGATTTTAATAGTGTTAATCACCGTAGGTGGTTAGCTATGTCAGAATGGCACCTAGCCACCAAACTTGTGTTCTCTTGCCCTGTCTCCAATAATACGTATTGTCATTAAAATAAAAACGTATTGAAGGAGAAATTACACAAGTGGTAATTGTTTTGGGTTAGCTTAGCTTAGCTGAGCATAAAAACTGAAAATGGGGAAAAAGCTAGCCTAGCTATGTCCAAAAGTTAAAGGTATGCTAAGCTAGGCTAGCAGGCTGTTGGCTGTAGCTTAATTTTCATCATACAGACATGAGACTGGTTTAAATCTTCATATCTAATTCTCTGTAATAAAGCAAATCAGCTTATTTTAAAAAAGAACTATTTCTTTAATTTTTGTTTTTCCCTTCAAAAATCCAATATAAATGTGTTTGTATTCTGGCTTTCAGATATGTAAGAATGATGCCACTGTGAACCCTGATACAGGAACCATGAGCTCAGATGTAAGCTTTACGTCACCAGCAATAACCTGTAGCTGTTACACTGCAGTCAGTCAGTACAAGGTCATGTTGTATCATGAGAGGTGTGGTTGTTAAATTGATCTATTTGGCTCCCAGGGGCCTTGAAAATGCAGCTCATAATCACATTAAGTCTGCCATTATGTCATGTATTAATCGTCATCAAATTGCTTCCTGATGTGGTTATCATCATCATCTAAACTATCAGCGGGTCTTTGGCTTTAGAAGGTTTATAAATTTAAGATTTTATAGTGAATCACACAGTATATTCAGCTAAAGTTTGGTGTTTGTTGTACTATGTTCAGTTTCTTTTAGTGGAATGCTGTGCCCTCTTACCTTTATGCATGCACAGTCTGCCGCATGACAATAGGTACTGTTTGCCACATGCAATGGGATGGTTTCTCTGAATGTTGTAGGCTACAAAATAGTTTCTGAGAGGCCTGTTTTGAGCAGTTGGGCTCTGCATGACAATGACTACTGCTCATCTGAAGTTCTGGGACTGAAGACCCTTTAGAAAATTCTGTTTTGTTGAATGTGGGCAACAGTAAAGACTGCTGTCATCCTTAGGTAGAAATGATAAAAGATTCACTTTGACTTATTTTAAAGCGTGCCTCTGAATATCATCACTGTGATGAATCCACCCAACCTTGTCACTGTGTGTGTGTGTGTGTGTGTGCGCGTGTGTGTTGTTTACCGTTGTTGTTCAAAAGAAGTATTTTTAACTCAAACTGTAGTTTCAAAGAATAAAGTTATCATGGAAACTATAAACATTTCCTGTGTGTCACTTTACTATCACCCTTTTTAACTGTATCTGAATGTGTAAATAAGTGCAGGTTTGCATTATGCAGCTGCCTCTGGAACATCTCCCCTCTTCTTCCACAGTTATGTGAATATGAAATACCGACATGTAATTGCTTTGCGTGACTCAAAAATCTCTTGTTCCTTGGCTAAAACTGCAGCAGAAATGGAGCGTGACTGCTACAGCCCTGAGCGCTGCGTTTTGGCATTGTATCGGATCCTACTAGTTACACCCACTTATATTGCCCGAACCCCTTATCAATCTGCATCTCGCCACTGACGATGTGTGTGCTGTCTGCAACACTGACTAACTGACTGGCAGAGAAAGGTGGGCGAGCGAGAGCCAGAGGAGAAGATAAATGAGCTCTGCCTCACACTCAATATATTCAAATCAACTTGCATGCTGGTGAGAGGAGATCTTGCCTGTCTTGTTAAATAAATCACTGCTTCACCAAGAAGAATCGAAAAGAAATTAGTTTCTTTCGTTATGAAGTGAGGGATCTCAAAAAGGTTCTGGTCTTTTCTTTTTTTCATATCTATTTTATAATTTACTTTGTACAGTATTTCCTACTCCGCTAAACACCATAAGTGTAAGATAACAGAACATGTTATAGAGAAAAGACATCTTCCTTTAACCACTAAGGAACCTTAAAAGGAAACTCTACAAACAGATATCACTCTAATGGGCAGATTACTATTTCTACTATTCTTCAATATCTTCTTCAGCTCTCGAGAAAGTGGCCCTGGTGATGTTTTCGACGAGAGCACCACAAAAAGATGGTATTAGTCACATTATTTGAAGCTTGATTCACAGTGGGCCTTTCTCCACACTGGACCCACCCCACTCCCACCCTCTGTCATGGAGTGTTACACTTTGTAGTTGTCATCACAGCTGAATGAAGCACCCTTCATTAAGGTGTAGGGCAGAAATACAGGCTTTGGGGGAAGTTCCCTTTGTCCAGTGGGAAAAGTAACTGTCATGACTTTATTTTTACTCCCAGTTTATGTTCTTCATATGTACTGTATCTGTATGTGCTGCTTTTGTTTGCCTATTTTTTGTATATTGTCCTTTTGTCTTTAAATTTAAATAAATCAGTTAATCAACCAGTCAATAGAAATAAATCTTACTCTTCATTTGTTCAGCGGCAGTACTTTTATTTGTAATCATCTTCTCAATTTTCACTCTGTATGTAAGCTGACTGGTTTTTACAACAGTCTCTGGAAGTAACCTTTACTACACCATTTTCCAGACTAGAGACTTTGCTCCTAAATACAATGTGACCTTTAAGTTGTGAACGTCTATATGACGTCTATATTAAATGCCTATCTTAGTCTGAGCTATTTACATTTGTAAGGATAGTCACATGGACCTTACATGAGTATGAAGTGTCTTCCATAATGAACATACAGCATTGCATGGGGTCTGTATATCGGCACTGAGGCAGTGTCACTGTTGGAGGGTTTTATAACCCACTCTCAATACCCGCTAATTGGGTTGGGATGGTACTTCTTGTGGTGGACTGTCAGTGTGAACGCTGAAAGGCTGATGATTATTTTTTAAATCTCTTCATGACCCATTGCCCATGTTTATGAAAACAGCAATACTAAATCACATAAAAAGATGCCCTTTAATGGAAACTCAGATGGGTGATATTTGCCTTGGTGTAACGTAATTGTACTGCTGACATTTGTATCCTGCACTACAGGAGTTTATGCCTCATCAGTCCACTAGGATGCAGCAGAGTTCAAGAAATGAAATATATATCATCTGGGTTGGGGGTTTTTTTAAATCAAAAATCTTTTCATGTTTTGTTTTTTTTTTTGTCTCCAGAAAGTAAAAATGCATGGAAAGGCAAATGATGTGGATTCATATCTATGACCTGTGTGATAATGTGAATATCCAGATCAATTTACACTATATTATTTCTACATTACTTCCTCAGAATTAACTATTGATGTATTTTAAATATGCAATATATGTTTAAAATATGTGGTGACTGCTGCTGCACAAAACATCAGCAGTTATCTTACACAGATGCAGAGCAATTAATCCTCAAACAATGATACATTTTCATGTAGCATACATAAATCAACTCAGAAAACAGGTCAGGTCCCACCTCTGCTTCAAGTTGCATTGTTATTCTCTGACCAAAGGGCACACAAGGTGAGTGGCCAGAGTGGTTTTGTCTTGTCAGTCGGGAGAAAAACAAACAGGTGGGAGCTGGCAAGAAGCCCTGCTGTTAGGCTGAATGGAGAGAAACAAGGAGGGACACTGGTAATCAACAGCAAGCAGCACAAAGATCAGGGGCCTCAGAGGCCTCAAAGTGTTTCATTCCATGACTGTAAAATAAAATCAAAATGTACTGATAGTTACAGATACTGACAGTTAATCTAATTAGATTAGATTAGATCACACATGTACAGAAGTGTGAGTGAAGAGAGGATAAGATGACATGAGTTGCGTCCTTAAAACCAAAGTGTGTTTAGTCAGTCATCTAGTGAAATAGGAGGGGGAAGTATTATGATGATAGATAAATTAACTGCAAATGTGGGAAAGCACTTCTAATATGTGTCTATCCATCCACTCTTTTTCTTTTCTTTTCTTTTCTTTTCTTTTCTTTTCTTACACACCTCACGTTGCCCAATATTCACACTTCCCACAGCACTAAGACTGTACATTTCTCTGAAAGCATGCTGTCAACATGGAGATAACCGATGGGGAGCATAATCACAGGTGACACACTCATACGGTGTGCCCTGATTGACTGTTGAGCAGAGGAGGTTTCTCCCATGGCAGTGAGCGCAGCCTTTCCTCGTCTGCATTACTATCACACCTCCTGCTATAATACAGCAGGACATCCTCCGCCTCCTCCCTCGGTGTTATCTGGGTTTGAGATGTGAGTGACCGCCAGACTGCAGATAAAACACCTTTATAATGTGTTTAGTCTGCAGGCAGCCAACCACTGGGGAATTATATGGCAGATCCACATGTGGATGTCATATATCATATACATCAGTCACTGGTGGGTGGTTTCACTGACAAATCCTATAGATGTAGGAACGACAGTGTTGGTCAGTCGGTCCAGACTGAAACATCTTAACATGTATTAGTTGCTTATGAAATGAAACACTCTTGTTACTGTGGCAATGTAGTCGTGTGTGTGTGTACTTGTACTTTTTTCAGTATTTTTACTATCTGTAATTTTACATTTACTGAAGTACTTTTTTGTCACAAGTATCACACTTTGCTACATTTCAAACTGCATCCATTACAGAGTAAAAGGAAAACTCACATGGTAAAGTCATGGTAAACTGTGTGAGAATGGAACATAGAAAAGGAGAAATCAGCAGCTGCAGCAGAGATGAAGCTGCTGGTGTATCTGTGGCTGCCGGAGAGCAGAGCTGACACACCGGAAGAGATACATGTTGTAAGTGTTCGGGTCACTGCAAGGCTCTGACCCCATGGGAGCTATGGGGTATGACATGTAACTAGAGCTGCAGTGTTGGAGTGTGTGGACACCTCTGTAAAAAGAATGAATCAATCTCATGTTCTATAATCATATGCCAACTCCTGAGCCTTTAGGCAAGCTCAGACCAGATTTTACCACATGTGTTGTACCCTCATGATATGACGCACTATGATCCTGTAACTACTCTTCTTTTTGACCTCCTTGGTTCACTGGCTAAGTGTTGGGGGGTGGGGGCAGGGTACAGAACAGTTGTCGCACCTGGGTCAGTACAAAAATTAACAACAATGCAATCAAATTAAGGCCTAATGATTGTCGTTAACATTTTTATACCTTGGCATGATTAAATATAAGGATGGCATCTGCATTAAAGTGAGCGCACTCACTGATTCAAATCAAACTCACCCACAGTGTTGCATCACTAACTGGCTAACATGCTAATGCTAACATTCTCATGGTGGTTCCTCCAGTGGCGACTTTTATCCTTAGTGAGGTGTATGAGACCTGTATGCTGTTTGTGATAATAATCTCAGGTGTGACTGCAGAGCCTCATTCAGCTCAAAAGTTTTTGAATGTCAGGAGCACAGTGGAACTGGTCATACCAGGACAGAGAGGCTGAGTGGACTGGTTATACTGAGATAGAGAGGCTGAGTGAACTGGTTGTAGTGTGCTCAAGACTCAGAGAATGCCTTCAGACAGGTGAGTAGAGTAACAAATTCACTGAACTTCCCCTCTCCAGATGAGAATGTCAACAACCATTGCCTTGCCTACCAACCACTGTTATGTGGTGTGTAAAAGCAGTCTCTCCTTTGCTTTAAAATGTGTATTTGCAATTGCAGTTGTTGTGAAGTTTATCTTGTTTATACATGTTTGTGTTGGCTATGTTGATTGTTTTATTGTTTTAAGTGGCTCAACAGCGCTTGTTGCACCTGCTGCAGTGTCCATAGAGTTTTTATTAAGTCTTTTATTGGTCTGTGTTGTTTAATTGTCTTGTTTGCATCTTTCCTGATGATTTCAAGTGAGGCCACACCGAGGAAGGCTGTTTTATATTTATGACTAATAATCAATAGTACACACAGGCCCATGTGCTGAATTTATTGGAATTTATTGTTGGTGTGTACATCAGGGCTCATGTGCTGGATGTTGTTCCAGTAGTGTATACACTGACATTTACATATACATTTATTTTGTAACCTAAAGGTGTTATTTAATTTAACATTTGCATCATATATCACCATAACCTCCCAACTCCTATTTAAATGGAATGCAGTAATGTTTACTCAGTGTACATTTTAATTTTTATTTGAACTACTTTTCAATTTTATCTAAGTTTATTTTTACACATGTACTTTTACTTTTACCTGAGTAAAATGTCTTTAAAATAACAGTGCTCACTTGAGTACAATATGCCAGCACTCTTTCCACTTTGGGTTAATATGTGCAATTAAGGAGCAGATTGTCTTCTGAAGGGCAGCAGAACAGCAGCGCACTGTGGTTCTCTGAAACACTTTGCTTGTGTTATGACACACTGGTGCTGCTGTGCTCCCATAACTCACATCTGTCATCAAGACAGCCAAGGTGACACACATCTATCAACATCTCATATTACAGATGGCAGCAAGCCCAGGCACACACACACACACAAACACAGACCTTGAGTGGTAAGCAATATCGTCCCTGTCTTTAATCATGGCTGAATTAATGTACAACATGAGACTATAGAAGTGGTTCACTTTGCAGCGCTACATGTAGCAGAGAGGTTACAGACTGATTTTAAGGAGCTCAAGACAAAGAGCTGATGGTCATATTGAGCCATGTAATTGTAATCAATTGACACAATATCCAGTTATAGAGGGAACATTCAGATGTAATGGTAACATGGTGGGATACATAGTGGGGTGTATTTACGATTTCAGCCAATGATAAAAAACGGTCCGTGACAGAACTTATTGTCCTCACATAGTATGAGATGCACAGATGTAGAAACTTACTTCAAATACAGAACTGTATGTCGGGCCAGTTGTTACAGTTTGGCTGATTTTAAATGTATATCATTAGGCAAATGTGAATAAATGTGCTCGGGCACCATACTCCATACAAACACTCCTGTGTTTTGGGACTCCATAACAAACATGCTCAGCAGCATTTTTGGGCATCACTCCATTGCATAATTAAAAGGAAACAAGCTCGGTGCCACTTTCCAGCTCACCACCCATTTTTTTGCAAAGATACTAAAAATAAAGTATAGCCACATGTACTGAATGCACTTTAACAACTGCCAGTAATTCCCAACATGCAGGCTAAAC
Organism: Epinephelus moara; assembly: GCF_006386435.1. Lineage (NCBI taxonomy): Eukaryota > Metazoa > Chordata > Actinopteri > Perciformes > Serranidae > Epinephelus > Epinephelus moara. The sequence goes on along the minus strand of NC_065506.1, from coordinate 10,794,239 downwards.
TTAAATGACACTTCACAAATAACAGCGCAGTCTAATATATTTCATTTTCTTAAATTTAAACACAAACAGTTCCCATTGATTGTCTCCCCACAATTATTTCAAACATCACTGTCATTATAAGCAGCTCATTTATGGATGTTTTGTGGACAGTAACACATGCATACCTTTCTATTAGTGGTGGTGATAATGAATAGGAGGATAATGATTACAGTGATGATGAACAAATGACACAGCCTTGCACAGCCTCATACTGAAAAAACCTTCAGGAAGGCCAATACAGTTATCAGTGACCCCACATTGCAACTACGGCAGCCGCTGTGTACCAAAAAGCTATGATAACAGATGAAACCATGTTATCCAATACTTCATGGAGTATTCATTCAGGCTCCTACACAGACACATGCGATGTGAGTGATTGCATTACCTTTCTCCTTCAGCAGCTCTCTCCACCTGGGAAAGGCTACCCCAATGTTGACCCTCGTTTTTTGAATTCGCCGGTCACGTTGCCTTTTGGATTCCCTTTTGCGCTTTCTTGGCAACGAGGATTCCGTCTCTCGTGATGCTGCATATGCATGATCCCGCATTATGCTCAAAGAGTGGGACTTTGTTAGCTGCAGTGGTGCCGGGGTAGTAGTGAAGTGCCTCTTGCTCCTCTCCTTCGGCTCCTCAGTCACACAGCGCTGGCCTGGCTCTCAACGAAAACGCCGAAGGTGGGGCTGTATGTCCCTTGCTGGCGGATGTATACTCAAGATGGCGAAATGTTATGGAACCCCCCAGACGACTTACCCGCACAATGTACCAACAAATCCCAAATTCTCCTTTTAGGAGAATAAGTCAGATTATTGGTGGAGGTAATAGTACACCAATGATGACATATTTATGAATGCAGACATCGATTTTTGGCAATAAACAACTGAAAATGTTACACAATGTCCCTTTAAGAACAAACGCTACGTGAAAGATGATTACATGTATTATTGTGCTCGTGTTGGATGTACAGGGGGTTACACAAAAGTGTGGGTAAAAAGATGAAGAATCGCCTTCTTGAGCTCCAGTTCACTTTGTTTATAGATTGTTCGCATGTGTGTGAATTGTTTGTATGATGTTAGCAATCTGGTTTTCCTTAAGAACATAAAGAATCTGCTTCATTGGTAAAGTTTGTTTAGACATACAAAGACAGTGACACTCATTTCTAGTGGCTGTCACTGTTTATACACACAGTGACTTCTATTGAGGGACAATAGTAATAAAATAGTCTATGCTTAAAACTGTCAATAATGCATCAATGAATGCTCTAAATAAAAGGCTCAAAGTACTCCATTAATAGAAAAATCTCTGAAACAGGATATGCCTTTAATGGGGACACATAGCATGAACACGTAAATAAATATAGAGCTGTATGACCCTGTTATCCCCAAACAGCTTGAAATTTTAAAGAGAGCATAGAAAATGTCATAGAATAAATTTCAAGAGTAAATGCTATACAAAATATAAGGAATCCAAAGACAGCAAGGATAAATATTATGTCAAATTTCGACCCAATTGCCAGAAAAAAATGTTGGCATTGTACGTTTCTGCAAACAGCAGATAAGTTTGTGTGTTATCATATCGTGGATACATTGAAACTTTACATTTCAACAAGGCTGTGGTGAACATGTGGTCGGGTTTAGGGACAGAAAAGCAGTGACACCTCGGTAAAAAACAATGGCTTTTTGTGGCACTGTTCCAGCTGGGAAAACAGTGGCGGGTTGCTACAAAACGTGTTAAAGGACAGGACAAGATAAGATAGCCTGAACTGCTCTGTTGTCTTTCTGAGGACTGTTTTTACCTTAATGTGTAACTCAACCTCCCTCCAGTTTTCAGTATCGTCTCCTGTGTTCTGCGCTAATTTTCCAAGCTCATTCACTTGACTGTGTTGTGAGTTCATCTGCAGATGCTGAATTAAAATTACAGACAACACAAGATGTGACTTCATGTACTTTGTTTCAACAAAACTGCCACCACACACCCACATTTGGTGCCTTACAAGCTGCTGGAAAAACATCAACGGGTCGCTAAATAACAACTTGTTTTGGTGTTTGTTGGTCTCGAACAGGTCTGCAATGGTTTGCAGCTTTGCAGATGTCTCGCCCACGTGACACCATCGGTCATCCCCTCCGCCTCCCAGTGAGAAAGTCAGTTCATACAGTATACTATGTCTTTTTAGAAATGCTGACATAATACTTATGTGCAAATGTAGCGTATTTGTGGTTTGCCAACACTTTCCTCTGGGCACTGGGATAATAATTTAATTAAGAGCTATATGACTCTTTTAGATAGTTTCAACAGGGTCATATTGCCCAAAATAAATACAAAGACTCTTTATCTGTGAGTGCTGGTGTTCTGTTTGTTTGCCACAATATTGCTCCAATGATTTGGAGCTGTGAGCATCACCATTTTACGCTTAATCCTTAGATTTGGAACCATTTTCCCTTAAACAAGCATTACATGTCAAATTATACTTTTTAATCATTCATTTATATTTAATCATGTACAGGGGAGTGTGTGAGATTAATGACAGGGTGAACAAATCCTTCCATTCACATACTCCTCTTTCTGTCTGTCTGTATGTAGGGAGACAACTGTGGGCAGATGTAAGGGAGATTAATATGAATATCCGAGCATGTCTGGACACTTCCCAGACAACTGTTACCCTTCCTGGGGTAATTTAATCTTCTCCACCACCCAGGGCAGGACCTGAGCGAGGGTTAATGCTTTCTGCACATTGACAGAGGAGGACAGGAGGAGATGAGGAGGGAAGGTGGAGAGAGATCGGGAGGAGGACATAGGGGAAGAGATTCAAAAGTAGGAAATGTAAGAAAAGGTGGCAGACGTGCAGTGTGACAGAAAGATGATGCAAGCTGACAGAACATTTGAAGGAGTGGGAGCAGGAAATGAGAAACGAAAGAGGAGGAGGATGTGAAGGACGTTCATGTCCAGCCTCCTACGGTGTGTGTACCTCAGCAGCAGCAGTGGGTCCAGACTGGAGACGATGGGAAATCTGCAAGGAGACTGGGGGAAGCACCACAGCCCCTGACCTTGTCAGAGAGAAACCTCTCGCAGCAGGAGGTTGACAGAGAGGAAAAAGGAGTGCGGGACAAGAGTGAATTCAAGCCAGACAGAATCCTGGAAAGAAACCTGGCCCGATCAGGGAGGATGTGGTTTACACGCAGTAAATTTTACAATTAATAGAAGCCCTGACACATGGAGGAGGAGTGTACAGACTTTGTTTGATGTTAAATTACTATCACAGTGGAGTGCGTCAAAAACTGCTGCCATGTGCTAGGGCATTGTTGGAGGATTACTTCATTGGCTTATTTTGCACAAACTAAATTTGTCTTTTCTGTATTGCCTCCAAATAAAAGTCGAGCTACATAAACAGCTCATGTCTTCTGGAATATTTACAATAGATGTAATGCTTCTGAAACCACTCTTGGTACAGTGCTGTGCTTAAGCAGCTTTTGGCAGTGGTGGTAGGCACCATTAAAGTAATTATAGCTAAGCAAATATCAGTGCATTAGCTGCCTTCTGTACCTCTTTTTCTCTCATTAGTTTTTTAAATTCTGCAGAGTTTATCAAAGAAGTATCAGATCAAACTCCTTTTCTGAAATCATGTATTTTTTTTCATGTATCAGTCAGTCTGGGAATATGAGCCCTTCTTAATTGTCGTTTTCTCTCTTTAAAGGGACATGTTGGCTCCAAACATACTGTCAGATTCAGTGTAAGAAAAGTCATACATGGAGTCTTAGATGTGAATTTCAAAACACATGCTTTTTGGACACATAAAGGTTTTCAACATATGAGCACCAAATGACAGAAAGATAAAGTTAGCAAGTCGCTAGTGAACAAAATACAGCATTTGGCAGCAAAAGAGATAGATACTTCCCCCAGGAGTTGGTGAAGACCAAAATAGAGCTAAATGGAGAGTGAGGTCCCGTTTATTCGTCAACGATTTCAACTGAAAACGGTAAACTTTAGTTGCGTTTTGGCCGATTGTTTACACGACAGTGGCGTTTTGGGTGCCTGAAAACGCAACATTTTGAAAACAGGTTCCAGAGTGCAATTTTTTGGAAATGGCACCGTCTCCATTGTGATGTAAACTTGCAATATGCAGTTCCTCTGAAAACGGAGAGTTTTCGCACATGCGTATTACGCTTGCAGTCACTAGGCATGCGTGAGAAAGTCTACCATCACAACAGCAGACTCTGCTTGTACTGCTCACTCTATTGAATTTATCAGTGCTTCCCCATCATAGTGTAGATTTACCGTAGCAATTCCACCTCGTCGTCTGTCTAGACAAACATTCATGCAGTTGCCATTTTGTTTGTTTATACATTGCTGCTTTGTAGAAGGAAGCGTAAGCGTCACACTGCCATCTACTGGCCTGGCATGTATACTGCAGCGTTTTTGGTCATTTTTACGGATCCGTGTGCATGTGATTGTTATCAAAACGTTGTCGTCTAAATGCGGAACAAAACGAAAATGAGAAACAATTCTGTTTTTGTGTAAATATGGCCTGAGAATTGGACTTAAGTCAGTTGGGGGGCCACAAACGTGACTCCAAACAAATGGTAATGTGTTGCTGTGTAATGGATGTGCAAATCAACAACTCTCTGATAACATGTTTGCCATATCAACTTTGTAAGGTAGTAGTCTGTCAGTGTTGTGTGTCAGCTTGTTACACTGTGGCTATAAAAACCAAATGATGCAGCTTACAGTCAATCACACACTATGTCAGTCTCATACAGAGGAGGCATTTGCTTTCCTACTTATAGAGTGCAAACTGTAAACACACATAATATAATGTAAAAAGCAAACATTAAATGAGAACAACAATTTTTGAAATTGGTCCATTATTGAGGCAGAGCACTGCAGCCAACAGCCATGGAACAAGCTGCAATTCAACCATTTGGGTGTGTTCACACCTTTAATTTACATCCACTAAAATCGGTTGATTTTGCCACTGACAGGGTCAGATTATTATTCTAAGTGTATGACAGGAGGGATCCTGACAGATGTCTACCTATTTTTTTTTAAAGTGTAAGATTCTTTTTGTTCAACAAGGAGACAGACCCAATATCATTATCACCAAACCCAACTGACTTTAAATAAATAGTAATTTTAGTGTGAATAGAGCCAGCACACTTTCACATCTAACAGATGACGACAAAGAGAATGAATTAAGATTTAATTTTAAACAAACACAGTTCATCATTGTTGGAATAGTGGAAAAACAAACTAAGATTTTTTTTGTGAGGTTTAATTTGTTTCTGTCAACTTCAACTGAAGTGTGTTTTACAATGATAAAATGACTATATTTATTTAAATGGAGTCTGGTGGGTTTGGCTATAGCAATTTTGGAGCTGTCTTTAGTTAAATAAAAAAGATCTTATTTTTTAACATTAAGGTCTGTCACTAGTGTGATCCTTTCTACGAGCTGTCAGACACTTAAAAAAACATAATCTGAGCCTGTAAAAGGCAAAACCAAGTATTTTTAGTGGACATACGTTGATTGTGCAGACATGCCCTGAGTGTTTACATTACTGCCTTTTACACCATAGCGACTTACCCTTACCGTACCCTTTGACGTAGACTTTGCCCTTTTCTTCTCAATGCTGTATATTCTACTTCCAGACCTTATACTATAGCAGCTGTTTTACTTGCTGTGGAAAATGGCTGGAAAAGGGCAGCTGAACTTCCACCTTTTCCAGAGGTAAAATAGCTGAGCTTGCCCTCTGACCTGTGTGGTCAAACACAGGGTTACACATACAGTATGCCTTCTGAGGAATAGTGGAAAAACAAAATGGCAACATCAGGTCAAAGTCCAAGCCTTGTACACTGCAAATCTTTCATTTTGTGTTATTATTACGTTTTGTTTTTAAAATCCTTGCAAAGACCCACTATGAAACATACTCACTAATGTTAAAGTTTAGCAAGTAAACTACAAAGGGGAGGATTGTTAGTCTGGACAAGATAAAAACAATTGTAAAGATGAAATTTTTTTGTAGCAGAGTCTGGAGTCCACTTCAGTGTGCACACAGTGTGACTGGTGCTGAAACAAGGGACCCTGTTCTCCACCCCGCCCTGACCGTGCAGTAAGTCTACCCTATAAATCAGTCTCACCCTGGGGCAGGACGGGCTGTCTGCTGAGCTATCTGTCTTCCACAACACCCACCAGGAGGGCGACGTGCCGCTTCAAACGGCGTCACATCTGCTGGTGTCATGTTGGTGCTTGACCAACACTGTCAGCTGATCATAGCTCTCTTACCTTCACTTCCTTTCTTATCCACATCATCTTTATCTCTGCCTGTCAGTTCATCCATCTGTCTGGACCTTACTGACTGTCTGTCTTTCTGCTTCACTGTCTGGCTTCTTCTATATCCTATATATTTAAGATGAGATGAGATAACATTGTACTAATCCCCATGGAGAAATTGAGTCAAGCTGTGGCAAAAGTAACAGCAGGAAAAAAGGGATAGTAGGAGCAAAAATAGGACACAGAAATAAGTCAGATGCAGGGGCTGCACAAAAAAATGCTATCTAATACAGTTACCCTGCCACAAATACCATTTTTGATTCTTTGTATGCATATATGCATATTTGAACATTGAACTAGAGAACCAAAGTTTGTCTTTTCTAGGAGAAAATCTGATGCCTTTTATTATTCTGTCATACACAAACATTCCTAGATCACATGCATATTATACCCGTACTTAGACTCTGCCCTTTGAATTCCTTATTCCTGTACTTGATGAGATCTTGGATCTTTAAAATGTATTCTCACAGTACTTGAGACCATCAGCCAAATTCCTGAGACATAAATGAACCTCTTATGTGTTGTGTGTGCTTTACTGCAGCAGACCTGACCAAAGATATAGACAGAAACATCTAACTGATGAATAAAGTAGCACCTAAATGTCCTTATCTATTCATGGTGCACCTCCCAGTAGTACCAAAGTAGGCCACAAGATGGGGATAGACAGCAACAAATTGAACAGACGCATTTTGCCTGTACTAGTTCATAGTTCTGAATATTGTATGTTCTCCCATACAATTACATGGTAAAGCAAGTGATGATCACTTTAACATCAAAGACATAAGTAAAACTAGATAAAGACCTAAAATATATGAATAACAAAATCATGTAACTCTGAAATATAGTCAGTAGTGGGGCTAGTTACATGTTAATGTGTGTAAAGTTACATGTGAATATGATTGCTGTAAGCAAAGAGTCAAAGCTCAAGTAAGTGACTTCTAAGTAATGACCTCACCTGTGAATACAAACTAGACATCACATTTTTACAGAGACCTGGTGAGGACTTGCTGCACACTGAGGCCTCTACCTCCAACAATAATCTCTCCTTTCTTGTGCTACAAGCTTTTCTCTCTCATCAGTACCACTCTGTGTCAGTATGTGCACAGATTGTGTTATCTAACACATAAACACAACTGTGTCTTTATAAACATATCCATCAACTATTTATGCCGAGTGCACAGTTAAAGTTTATCTTAAATTGCATGGAAACCAGCTCACAGTGGCCCATGATAAATAGCTGTCATTTATGGACTCTCACACTAAAACATCTGCTGATTTTGAATTTCTTCATGAACTTGTTTGTAAATGTATGTCCTAAATGTTTGCCCTTTAGCCCATCTCCACCACCTTTTCAAGACAATTTATCATTTCTTTTCATAATCAGTTGAATGACACAATTAACCACTATTTGTACACTGGCATTTGCCCCACCATATTTTATACTACACTTTGATTCTTCTTTATGATATTTAAAATGCTTTGTATGTACTACTTATAACACATACAAGGGGAACAATGGGTGGTCTCTAAGGCAAGGCTCCAAACTGACAACAAGATTATTTTGTCTAAAACGACTAAAATGACTACCAATGTTGCAGGTGGTGTACCCCAGGGCTCACTCCTTGGCCTCCTGCTATTTAATTTGTAAACACTGTCACTAAAGTCTATCATGCTCAGTTCTGGCATTTGTTGGCTCCCAGTGTTTTACAGATGATATCTAACTTTCAGAATCAAAATGTAAGTGTAAACTTTAACTCTGGCGTCTACACATGGATGGCAAATCACTTCCTTCACCTAAATGATAAATCAAATTTACAGTGGTTGAGACAAATCAAATACATGTTCATACTTTATCATTTGACATAGTGTTTTAGAGTCAAAGTATATTTGATATTTTTTGTAGCAAGATAATAAATATCTCATTACTTGAAGAATGTTGTTAAGGTTAGATTTCTTCTTAAGGACACTGCAAAATCACCATGTATTAATCGATAGTCTACTTCAATCACATTAGGCTAATTGTGTCCTCTCTGGCTGCTGGTGAAAAAAGTACATGCACTGCAATTATTAGCCCTTTTTACACAGACATTGTGCTACAGGACAGCTATGAAGTCCCTAATTTATGCCACCTTTGCATTTTTACACAGAGCCAAACAGCGGCAGCAAAATGCCACCCCTGTGTATGTGTGTTCAAACAGCATGTCATCATTGTGGAAGCAAAGGAGGAGTGATGGACGCGCACACAACAGCATCGGCCTCTCATGTTATATATAACATACGTATCGGCTGCACTTTCTAAACAATATCAATGGTAAACATGGCAATAGTAACCATTTACTGTCCCTGTTATATGGCGGCTGATCTTGTCCTGGGCTCGGCAGCTAAGGAGCTTCTGGACCTCGCTGTCACCCCAATTTGTGCACATTTTTGGCTGCTGTTACTCTTCTTTGAGTTAGCTGCTAGCTACTGCTAGCTGCTGCTAACTGCTTTTTAAATGTACTGCCTGATGTACTGACACATAACACGGCATCATGGTCCTGTCCTGCTGGCTGTCTGTTTTTCACAGACATTGCTTTGGCACTGTTATTACCTCTGCTGCCGGCTTAAAGGCAAAACCACTGTGTCCCCCCATTCCACGATTGTACCTTTTATATAGAATGGTAAGGCAGAAGAATGTTGTTTTATTCCCATCTTGAATAGGCAGTTTAAAAGGGGCTATAGTCACTTCAGCTACAACAGGCTAATCCTGTCCTCTCGGGCAGATGGTGGGTAACTTTAACTGCACTTCAATTAGTACATCATACTGCTGCCAGGAGGGTACTAAGATGGAGAAAACAGATTTCAAAAGTGCTTTTTCTCTTATAAATAAAATGTTCGAAAGTGGTAAAATGCACAATAGTGGTACTGTTCATCAAATGAAAGGCCTCAGCAGACTGAGAGGCTCACAGGTTTTTAATTTGCCTTCAGATACTTTCTTTAGATAATACTGTTCACCCTCTAATCTGTTGTTTAATTAGTCAGACACCACATCCCCCATGTGTATGTGTGTTTTTTGTTGGTGTGTGCCCACTGTGACATTTATTGTGGACAGGCAAATGTAGAGTAGACAGGGGAAACCCAGTGCAAGATTACATTAGCTGATCTGTCTGGCTCTTTAACAAATGTACAATGAATTCCCAACCAACCTCATAGTGTTGTATTGAAGGAGCTCTATATGATATTCAGAGCATATCAATGATTCAGAGGTTGTCTGCACACAGCTCTGCAACTGGTGCTAACAGCAAATGGTGCAAAAGGCGCCAACGGTGCTAAACAACGGCAAAAGTTAAAAAGCTAACAGTGTTAACTGGGGTTGGGGCTATGCTTCCGCAGCGCTGCTGTCCCAGTATCAGCAGTAACGGCCGTATGAGCGCAGTGCACAGTGCCAGCAATATTTAGCAGATTGAAATTTTTATATCTTAAAAATGATTCTAGATATATCTTTTTGTCAATGGACTTATACATATTATCCCTTTCTCTGGCAGAGAAGTATGTAGAGTGTGTAGAGTTAAGAAATAAACTCCAAGGCAAAACCAAACTGATGTTTTCTTCATTAAAACATGTGATAAGTGACTAATAAAGCCCTGCTTCTCCCCGTAGTGAATACCCAGGAATGAGAAAATAAGCCACATTTGCATCTCTTGCTCGCCTGAATGTTTTAAGTGCTTTAATTTCCTGGTCCTGTGCACTCTGAGAATTGTCTGCCGCTAATTGGTTCTTTAGTGTGTATCAAAAGCGTAGCTGCTGTATGCATGCTCTAATAACAGCTTCATTATACACTGGTTCTTTGCAGTGCACTTTTGTTGGTTTACAAAGCACTGTTTGCCAACAAGGGTGGCCTTGAGGCAGCAGGAATGCTATGAATAACTGATTAAAGAGCCATGTTTACACTCAGGTTCTACAGCTGCCTGTGCATTGCCAACACTGTGCAGCTTTTGAAAGAAACAAAAGTACAAATATTTTAATAATATGCAGGAAAATTCTCATTTGCTACTGTCCCCATCTGCCAATCACAATTCATTTGATCTAATGAAGGTTGTTATATTTGGTTCATACACAGAATTCCTCTGAAATAAGGCCCTGAAATAATTTGTCCTTGTTGCTTGTTCAGTGTTCAGTAACATAACATTGGTGCAGGGAAAAAGTCCCATCTTTAAAGCGATGGACTGACTCGGGTAAATTGAAAAATTTTGCCTTCTCTGTGAACCCACTTTGACCAAATCATAGTTGTCATCGAGAGCTGCAACTATATGTGCTTGTGCATACATTGATTAAAATGTTGGCATGACTCATCCCTATAAGTCTACACTTTTGAGTGAGTGATCAGCATATGCAGCAGAGTATGAAACACAATTCAAGCATACAGTACATACAAATTTCAATTCATCAGTTGGTTTTACATACTATTCAAGCTGTAGCCTACTAACAGTATGCATGAGCTGTAATGAGAATAACAAACAGGCAGTATTTCAGAGTAGAGTGTCTCCCTAAGCCAGCCATCTGCATGCACACATTAATGCCAAAACAAAATATGATTTTTTTGGTAACTTTTTATGCAAATAACTTTTTTGTCATATGTACTAAAACTGTAACTATATCTAAAAATGAGACAGATAATCTGTGAAAAAATCATGCTCTTCTCATGTTCCACTGAATCTGAATGAAAACAACCAATCAGAGCCAAGGATTCTCTAATGCAGCCGTCAATCATGTCAATCTTTGCTTGTGAACTGTGGTCAGACTGTCAGTTTAGGCAGTGCTGATCAAATATGAATCAAGATTCAAGAAAATTAGCAAGTTTGCTCCGGCTGGTGGGCGGTGCTTGGTTTTGTCTTGACTGTTTTCAATGGGTCAGTTTCTCATTTTACAGCTAAACAGTACACTAAAATGTGTTTCTGAAAACATTTGAGGTGAGACATGAGCAATGCAGTAAAATAATTTTGATTCATATTTGATCATGATGGATGTTGTCATTCAGGCGAGGAGGATTCTTGCAAATGCCATTAGAAGCCCTAGGAGGAGTCAGATAAACACAAGTTTTTTCACAGATTATCCATCACATGTACCACTGTCAGAGTATAGTGACAGTTTCATTAGATATGACAAAGAATATTTTTTATAAAAGTTATTGACTGTAGCTTTAATGAGCAGGTTGTTTTTGCTGACCTCCAGTGGTTTATATTTTTACCTTGCTGCAGTGACGTAGAATCGTATTCCAGGACATGTCAGTTCATTAAGACATCACTGTTGGGATTTGTCAGAGGTGCAACAGTCTTAAAACTACCGGGGCAGTGAAACACTTCTTTTTAAGACAGTAAATAATTACCTAATGGCTAAAATGGTGATCCATTGAAGACTAATTTTAAAAAGTGTATGTGATGCTCTGTTCTTCTTTGTGGGTGATGTGCAACTTTAACATTAGCCATTATGCACCATCACCACACAGTCCAGTGCTCATCCTGGTGTCTTGGAAAAGATACACACACATTGTTATAAACTGAGTGGCTGGTGGAAAATCTTACAGGATCTGCACAAGTTACACAGTTTAATGTGTTTCTTCCCACTCGTGTTTTTCATGTTTCTTTGTCAGTCAGTGCGCAGAAAGACTTGTGTTTTGTTTTTTTGAGGATTTGGCACCTTCTCTGATTTGTAATCCAAGATGAGGAGTTTCAGAAACTGGCTGCTTTGTGTTTGGTATGATTGTCTTTAAACGACTGGCTCTGACAGCAGCTAATGGTCCCTTTGTCTGTGTAGGAAACATGTCAGTGCAGACACTTGGAGGCAGATGAGGGGATTTCTCTTATCAAAGAGGGTATGGACAGCTTCACAGTTAAATTCTGATCATGTTTCTCATTCGTGAAACAGCAGCCTCCACATCAGCCTTTGGTAGATATTCTATTTTATACATGCTGCTTGGAAAGGAAATCAAAATCACAGCCCCTAGCACAATTGAGAACAATGTATTAATAATTAACTGATAAAAAAAATTAAATACAACATAATATAATGAAAAAATGGCATTATAAAGAATATATTCAGTATGTTTCCTCATGTCTAAGGAGGCTTTCACATCTGAGACCATGGCCCTGATACATGTACACTTGACCCCAAAGTCCAGTTTGTCCACTGCAACTTACCTGGGCACAGTTTGCTGATCCAGGCACAGATGTAGATTTTGGGGGGGACACAAGGGGCATGTCCCCCTCAGTATTTAGAGGATGTGCATTTGCCCCCTCACCCCCAATAAAAACATGAAAGTAAGAGAGCACTTTTATTTTGACAAAATAAAACTAGAAATTTGACATTTACACTGTAAATGAATGCAGAAAAGGCACAAATTAGTGCATCAAAATTTACCAGAATAGGAAATTAAGGGTTTGATGCTCAAAATTTTCTGGCAGAGGATTTCCAACCCCTCCCGTTTCATATGTGTCCCTGCCAAATGCAACCTACGCCCTTCCAGGGGTGGTTTAACTACAGTTCATGTGTACTTGGATATAGTTTGCATCAGGTGTGAAAACCAAAACATGGAAGTGTGCTGTTTAATGTGAGTAGCAGTCAGCGTGTAGAGTTGTAAAGGCTTTTCTAAATGCCGCAGGCTTCCTTTGCAATCTGCATATGGGCACAGTGCCTGCAAATCTCATCCTCTGTGGGCAAATGGTGATAAAGTAGGAAGGCAGTCGAAAAGGTCGTTCTTGACATTGTCTACAAAAGTTAACAATAGTGGCCATAATGCAAAGTCAACTCCATTGTATGGGCTTGGGATCTTGCAATTAGTGCGCTTTTCTACACTGTAGTGACAACATAAACAAATGTCACGTAGATGATGATGCAAGTGTACTCAATATGGAACAGCATTACTAATGTGAAAGCTGAGTGGAGGGGGGGCAATCATACTTAGGCACAGTACGAATCCATCATACCTTTTGCTGTTATGTTGCTCCTGCTTTTGCTCTGATGTTTGCATTTCTACACAACAATGAATACTATATGCATGTATAAATGTGTAAGAGTTTACTCATATATGTGTGTGCCAGAAATATGCAGTACAAATCAGACTGAGTGGTACAGCAGGGTAAATGTTGGAGACTGCATGTGTGTGTTTCTTTGTCTGAGATGATGTAAATTGCATGGTTTGATGCTTGGCGCTGGTGTGTGGGAGGATATGCGCTTGCCAGAGCACCCTCAATCCATGTAACCTCTCACTGTTGGCCCTCCACCTTCAGCAGAACTTTTACATCGAATATCTGTTCCACGTTTTCCGGCCAAGGACTTTGCAAAGGCTCATTATCGTATCTGTTCTCCGGTAAAGAAAATTAGTAAAAGACCCGGGGCAAGGGATACAAGTCTGGGCGTTAACACTCCCACTGAACAGATTGATCGTTAAAAAACCAGGCTGTAAAACAGAGTGTAAACAGTCATTACCTCCGGCGATGATTGAGTCATAATTTTCACAGGGATTTGAGGAGATATTAGGTGGAAGTCTGGCATATCTAAAGTCAATCCCTGGTTACAGTGAAAACAAATCTGTAAAAATTTGTAAACTCTGCGCTGCACACACACAAACACACACACTACAAAGTGCTCACCATCAAGACCCCACATGTCCTGATGTATACAGTAATTTAATATGGGTTGCTGCAGGCGGCAGCTTAGTTGAAAGGAAGAGCGCTGATTTGAGAGGAAAGTTCCCGTCCTCTTAGATGTTATGTATAAGTGAGTGTCGTGAGATACATGGTAAACTTGAAACCTGAGCTTATAAATTACACAAACACGGGCTGCTTTATGGGAGGGAGTCACAGGCTGAGCTCACTTTCTTCTCCTCCTTACATTTAAAACTGTGAAGTTAAAGATTAAGGGTAACAGATTTTGCTGCTCACATCACTGCTGCTACATAAGAAAACAGAGAATGATCCATCATGACTTTTAACTTTTTGGGTAAATATCTGACTGAAAACTTTTTCCTCTCAAGTCACACACCATTATTATGATGTCACATCAATTACAGAATTTAACTATGTAGAAAAACAACATATTACACACAAATGTATCTATTTATAATATGAGAAATTAATAGTTATATGATTATTCACAATTGCAGTATTATTTTATGACTGAAAGACTGAGACTGTGGATACAAGTTGCCGAAATGAGCATCCTCTGTAGGGAGGCTGGGTTTGGCCTTAGAGATAGGGTGAGGAGCTCAGACATCATGGGGGAACTCACAGTAGAGCTGTGGGGCCAGTTGAGGTGGTCTGGTCATCTGACCAGGATACCTCCTGGGCGCTTCCCATCAGAGGTTTTCCAGGCACGTCCAACTGGTAGGAGGCCTCGGGGCAGACCCAGAGCACGCTGGAGGGATTATATATCTCATCTGGCCTGAGAACACTTCAGTATCCCCCAGGAGGAGCTGGAAAGCTTTGATTGTGAGAAGGACGTCTGAAGCACCTTGCTCAACCTGCTGTCCCCGTTACCTGACTCCAGATAGGTGGATGTATGATGTATTATAACATTATATATAATTGTGATGAAAAATCGTTATTTTGCTGGTTAATGCTTTGTTAATCCTTGCAGATGCATCAACTATCTGACAGATATTGTTCTATTTTATATCAATAAACCTGAATTTTTGGAGTCCCCTACAGCCCTGAGAAGTGTCTGCAGGTATTACAATCAGGATGCATAAAGCCCCAACAATCTTCACCAATAAGGTAGCCTGTATGTAGCCTCAGAGACTATATGGTGGCTGGAAAGTAAGAGGACGGTGTTTAAAAAGAGTCCAGTGAAAAATAACATCATCTGAAACAATTAAAGTGAGGACTGAAAGTAATATTTGAGCTGTTTTGGATGTTCTGGAAGAGTGCCAATTTATGGAAATTAGTTATGATTTGCAAATAGCCAGTGAAAACAAAAATATAGCCCATAAAATAAGTAGCAACCTAGAATTACCACCTCACGGCTGTATGTCTCTACAAACCAGTCAAGTTGCTGTTTACATCCATATCTGTCAACACTCAAATGTAGCCATGACAGTAGACAATCCTTCCATTATGGATGTTGCTGCAAAGAAGGGACAAATTCTAAAACATGGATGCGTCACACAGAACTTGGTAGCAATGAAGATCTATGCAACCATCACAGTTTCAAGGTGTACACCCAAGATTAGTGTCACCAATTCAGTATTAGTATTCTGTCTCGACTGTTCATTGCAGAATGACCAGTAATGTGTTATTGTAGAACATTATACTGTCACTGTGAAGTTGACCTTTGACCTTTTGGATATAATATGCCATCACTTCATCTTTGTATCCTACTAGACAGTTGTGAGAAATTTTGTTGTAATTAGGGGCCGGGCAGCCTAAGCTGCCAGGACACTATTGTTTTGCTGCATGTTCTTCTTCTTCTTCTTCTTCTTCTTCCGAGGAAATCCTACCTCCCCGCGAAAAATCACCAAAATTTGAACAAAGGTCCAGTCCCATGCCAGATTGCCTCAGCTGCAAAAACAGGCCAATAGTCCTGAT
The DNA here is from genome assembly GCF_006386435.1 of Epinephelus moara. Classification (NCBI taxonomy): domain Eukaryota; kingdom Metazoa; phylum Chordata; class Actinopteri; order Perciformes; family Serranidae; genus Epinephelus; species Epinephelus moara. The sequence continues at coordinate 10,778,324 of NC_065506.1, read as the reverse complement.
GGTGGCGCTACAGCAAGCCTCTAAAGTTCAAAATTTTGAAAATTAACATCAAATCAACCATATGTGCTACAGATTTGCAACTTTCACCAAAATGTAGCCCCAATACTAAAGAAACTTTT
>NC_065506.1:10729000-10777033 GCF_006386435.1 Epinephelus moara | reverse complement strand
ATCCACAATTTGAGGGGCATGCCATAATTATATGATGTAACTTCTATGTTGTGATGTGCTTTGTTTTAGTGTGTGTGTTGCTCAGAATTGCCTAATTTTGCCTAAAATTGCCCGGCCCCGACCATTGCTGCACAGCAGCTATAATTAGTGTATGAATTCTTGAATTATGGCCAAAAACATGTTTTGTGAGGTCACAGTGGCCTTGACCATTGATCACCAAAACCTAATCAGTTCATTCTTGAGTCCATGTTTGTGCCAAATTTGAGGAAATTCACTCAAGGTGTTCCTGAGATATCACATTCACAAAAACGGGATGTATGTTTGTACAGACAACCCCAAAAACCTAATGCCTCCGACCGCTGCTGTTGCTGGTGTGGAGACATTAAAATGGGGCAGTTTTTAAAAAGCACAGGTGTAATAAATAACTGAAATTAACGTCTACCATCGTTAATATAATTAATTACAACTGTGCCTTGAAAAAGCTCAATGGCCTATTGCCTGTTGGCATCAAAAATCCATTAAAACTGATTGGGTGGAAAAGCAGAAGATAATATTCCCTGTCTCAGTGTAACCTTTATGACTATACAGCATTCAATTTATAAAAAAGCTTTTTAAAGGCTAATAGTCTGCAATGGTGTGCATCCTTGGCATGTAAACAAGCAGCAGGCCTAGGATGATGTCACGTCTAGAGCTGTAAGAGTGTGTCATTTTGCCTCCACACTGTGAACTCAAACAAAACGAGAGATGGAGAGATTCAGCTGGGCAACAGAATGGCCACTCATTCACTTCAATCAGGGCGGAAAATCGAGAGACAAGAGACCCCTTCCCTGCTGGACATACACACACACACACATGCACGAATGCCCCCCTCCTACCCACACACATACACTTGCACACCGAGGATGACTGGCTTCCTGTGGCCCTGGCAGCAGTTGAAAGTGGTCGGTGGGATCAGACGAAACGAGTCGGGCCTCTATTGTAACAGATGACTAGAAGAGCCGTGTCACCACTCTGAATCTCCCCGCCACTCCGCTGAAGGGTGGGTGGGGCTTGTCAAAGGATGAGCTCATGTGCGTGGTGGTTGCTCTTGTTGTCATTATTTACCGCTGGTGTTTGGTTGCGCTGACATGCAGCTTCTTTGTGGACAGGAGCACAGATCAGAAACCATGAAAAGTCTGTAAAGCCACCAATGTATCTGTCACAGTCAGAGGCTATTACTGTCAAGTTTGCCTCATCCTTCAGACTCTCCCGTTGTTCTAAGCTCGGAGGTACATATTGCTGCTTTGAATAATGGAATACATCATGTTCAGACGCTGCAGTTTTTAGCTCTGAGTATGTCAGTCCCAGAAAAATTGAAAACTAACTTTGCTGTGCCTGAGCTGAACAGATATACAGTTTATGTCTAATCCACGAGTCGGTTAACCGCCAAATTAAACAGAACTAAAAAGCTGCTATATTGAATATTCTTGTATTAACAATGGATACCAGCTATTGCCTCCCTGTAATGGGAAAAGTGGCACCCAAAGTGAAGAATCCATGAGGAGCTATCATTCGGCTGTAGTTCCTACAGAACGTTTCACAACTTTACTGTTTTGGTTCATTCATCAGTGCTGTTTCCAGACCCAGGCAGCTGTTGACAGCAAAACAAAAGCTCTGATAAACCCACTCTACACTACCTACCCAGCACTGAACAGCAGACAGACAAAATTAGGGAATAGCTGGTTAACACAGTGGAGCATTCAGCAACTAAAATGCAGGAGTTGATGGAGACCAAAGCAGAGCTACAAGAAGACTGAATATCGGCCTTGCATTGGACTCAAAATGAATGTCAGTCTTGTTTGTTTATTTTCAGTGTTAAACTTTTGCCAACATATTCAATATGTACCATCTCAAAAGGTGATCTAATGTAGATGTTGTGTTTGTAGCTTGTTGCACTGCCCCCCAGTGGCCAAAAACAGAAAGGAGCTTCTGAGGCCCTGTTTAGACGACAACGGTTTCTCTAAAAACGGAAAAGTCTGTCCTTTGTGTTTTAAAAAACTTCTGCGTTTATATGACAACGTTATTGAAATGATCCCAGTTCACACGGAGCCGCAAAATCTACTGGAAAAGCTGTAGTATGCACGCCAGGCCAATGGGTGGCAGTGTAAATTTGCAAAGCAACACCATGGCATGACGCCATGCGCCTGCGTTGAAGCGCCTTCCTCTACAACGTGGTGATTACAAACCAAAACAAAGAAGACACAATGGCGAAAGCATGCACAGATAACTTTGTCTGGATGGACGACGAGGTGGAGTTGCTACAGTAACAGATCTACACTTCACTTCAAATCAACAGGGTGAGCGGCACAAACAGAGCTCAGCATTATTGTTGTGATGGTCGGCATGCCTAGTGACCGGAACCGTAATGCGCATGTGCGAAAAGTCTCCGTTTTCAGAGGAACTGCATATTGCAAGTTTACATGACAATGAAGACGCTGCCGTTTCCAAAAAATTGCACTCTGGAACCCGTTTTCAAAACGTTGCGTTTTCAGGCACCCAAATCACCACTGTCGTGTAAATGATCGACCAAAATGCAACTAAAGTTTACCGTTTTCAGTTGAAATCATTGTCATATAAACGGGACCTTATTATGTGGTTGCGGCTGCAGCTATTCTTATATTATTAAATCAGATCAGGACAAAAAGTAAAATATACAGAATGTGATATTTAAAGGGACAGTTCACCCCAAAATCAAAACCACATATTTTTTCTCTTACCTGTAGTGCTATTGATCAGTCTAGCTTGTTTTGGTGTGAGTTGCAAGTGTTGAAGATATCAGCCGTAGAGATGTCTTCCTTCTAATCTGCACTCAGCTTGTGGTGCTCAACCCCCCAAAAATAATTTTGAAAAACTTAACAGTAATGTCCTTTCCAGAAATCATGACCCAGTTACTCAAGATAATCCACAGACCTTATTGTGAGCGTTTTCATTCAGGAACTATTTACTTTCTACCAAACTACACCCACCAACTGTATCACCGTACTGAAGTGAACGTGCACCTACTCATGAACGAGAGACTTGTGCTTGTGACAGCATGAGATGTAAACATTAAGGGAGTCCTCCTTGGCTGAGCTGTAACTTTAGGTAGCTCAGTGGTGCTAGGTGAGATAGAAAAAGATGTTTGTGAGGTTTGTGGATTATCTTGAGTCGTGATTTTTGGAAAGAGACATTGCTGTTGAGTTTTTCAGATGTATTTTATTGGTACTTTGAGCACCACAAGTCAAGTGCCATCTAGTTCCATTATACTGGAGAAAAGGCAGACACCTCTACGGCCAATTTCTCCAATACTCTGCAACTCACACCAAAACAATCTAAATAAAAAAATGGTACTACAGGTAAGGAGAAAAACATGTATTTTGATTTTGTGGTGAACTGTTCCTTTAATGTTCTCAAAGCAACAGTTCTATGTGAGCTGTTGAAAACAATGAGAGCCTATGACTTCTGGAAGGTGAGAGCAGACAACACCTGAATGCATCATTGATGAGTTTAGATGCTTGATACGGTGATGAAGAATATAAAATCACAGATTTTCTTTCTCTATGTCACAGATACAGTAGCTTGCAGCTATTCCTGCTCTATCTGTGGTCACAGGGCTCTTATAGCAACAGCAATAATGAGCCATTGTTACACTGATAACTATATTACCTCCATTAGTCAACCTCATGAAAGACTATGAAGAGGAGACCTCTGCTTTCTGTAGTTAGCTTGGCTGTAGTGCGTATGAATGAGCCTCAGTTCTGTGTCTCTTTGACACTGATATTAAATCACTTTCAGCTCAAACTACCTGAGGGATGAAACCTCCCACAATGTAGGAAACCTTGAAATCCTCAACATTTCTCTTCAACAATAACTCACTGAACATCCTCTGAATTCCCCTTAAATCTGAATTAAAATGTGTCAGGTTTTATGTTCATGTACTTTACACTGACAAGGGCAAATGACAGAGTAATGACTGGATGAAAAAGGGTCAACATCATGTTTTAACACAGTATTTAAATGTTCATGAGTCTTTTGGTGTCTCGGTGCTGGTATTAAACTGGGAGTGAATTGGCTGTGGAATCTTAAGTGAGAACTCATCTGTTTAGTGTGCCTTTACAGTTGCCTCGGTTCAGTGCATTACAGTGATTTACAGAAGAGAAAAAGTCACAGTTCTCTTGTTCTGAAACATGACTTTCAGATGTGCTCTCCAGCTGAGACACAAACTGCTTAAATCATATGGGACAGAATATCTTCTCTAACAGTGAAAAACACTTATCTATGATTATGTGTTATAAATACAATGATGAACAGATGACCCTGTGTTTTTCTCCCTTTGTCAAGTGGTGTTTTCATTTAGTTTAAAGGCTTATCAGATGCTATAACATTGCCTGGTGGTTAAGATTACTATGAGGAGGTTGGTACAAGTCAAATGTTTTGCAATTAACTGGCATATTAGGGGCCGTCAAGCAGCAACCTCCGAGGGTGAGAAATGAAACCAACGCGGAAGTACCAAAAACTGCAGTTCCTTGAATGGCCACTTGAGGCTGGCTCCAAAACAGAGTCAATCCCCAAAGACTCCCATGTTAAAATGCCCAACTTTACAGCAGAAATAAACATGTTTACAGCCTGGTGCATGAAACAGTTTTGGTCTCGATGGCTAATTTCAACATTCATGATGATGTACAGGGGATGAATTTCTTTACAAATCCCCCGTTTAGATTTTATTGAAGCTTAAAAGTTACGCATATTTGAGGGCGGGGCCACATGAGTGACAGGCTGTCTGCGAGGTGGTGCTACAGTCAGATCCACCCCTTGCTCATTCTCAACTCAAGCCTCAAATATGATCATTTCTGACCATCTGACCAAGTTAGGGTTAGATGACCAAGATGGTGACGGTCAAAATGCCAAACTTAAGGCAGCCCACAGACCAATGGGTAATGTCACAGTAGCTACGCTACATTATTTATACAGTCTATGAGGCCCTGACACACCAAGCTGGTGGTTGGCCATTGGTCAATTTCAGGCCATCAGTGAACGTCTGTCTCCCAAGTTTTGGGGTGAGTCCCGCACTGTTGGCAATAGTCAGCCCTCGTCAGCTCTTTTTCAGCCGATTCAGCATGTTCGGCGTCTAAGATGGTGTTGCCTGTTGGTAAATAAAATCACTCTGATTTGCAGTTCAGCTCTGTGCACAAGAAGAGAAGGCAAACAAATATCTAAAGTTGAGGGGGAGTGAGATCCAAACAAACGTGTTATATGGGATAAGTTTTTTTGTTTAGCCATTGAGCTCTTTAGCAGAATGGCTTGTAATTGTTTGTGTTGTTGTTGTTAGGTTTTGCTGTTAAAGTGCTAACTGGCTAACTAGCATCCATCTGAATCCACCCTGTCGGCCTTCAGGTTTCCATTTTTAAATGATGAATTCAAGACCACCACCTGCTGGTATGGAGAGTTATTTCCTCTCACGTGGGTGCAGAACGTACACACTGCTTGGTTGGCTGTTGGCTACAGTCTTTGTGGTGTGTTAAAGTGCAACTTTTTTCTGTTGTGATACAGGTGACATGAGGTGACACTACGGTCGCGCTTCATGGCCACTAGTTCTTTGATGTTGGTTTAGTGGGCCTTAAAACCCTTTGGCCAGGGCATAATACAACTACGACATTGGAGGGGAATAGAGGAATATGTTTTCGGATTTTCTGACTATTGCACCCACTATAATAGCTCAATATTCAAATTGTTCAGAGTATCAACTTCATGTAATTTTTAAATTTTTCATGCATTCAGCACATTGACACCATAATTAGGATTCAAAGGTAGGTATGTTATTTATGGGGAGAGAGACTGTTATTTATTTTGAACCTTTTAATTCTATCATCATTAATGTCCTCAGGAAGTAAAAATCCACTGCCATCTTTTGCACCCGAGCATTTTAAACAAAGCCTTTATCAAGTAGGCTAGGGCTTGATTTGACAGCAGTTTATTACGCTGTTTTGAGCACCTCTAGGTGTTTTCTCTGGCCGCACTCCATTCGGTCTTGCTGGCACGCCACATGTATCAGCGAGAGTGGAAAACTGCTGAATCTCTATCAGCACATGATCAAAGAGTGGCAGGTAATGTGGCTGAAGCTGTGGGAACACAGTCTGCTCAGAATGACTTGAACAAAGGTGCGCTAGGAACAGCGGCTACATAAGAAGTCGCTCACCGCCACTTCTAAATGGCAAAGTCAGCACAGTAATCTTTCCATTTGGATCCAGCCATGCAGAGCCAAATGGAAAATATACCAGTTCTCATTGTTTATCGTACCGTTGGTAAGCTAACAGTTGGCGCTTTGTTTTCTTGCCGCACAAGCCTTCAATTCAGGTTGGTAATTTGTGAACATCATGTCCATCCTGCACAAGTCAGCTCTGTACCGCTGCGTGTTTGAAGTCTTTCTCACTGTCACCGCCAAGTTCCATCAGCATACTGTCCTACCACAGGAGCTTCAAGTGTCAGCGCAACTGCCTGCCAACTTTGCCCTTCATGTCACGTGATGGTACACATGGTAAATGATGCATCACGCAACCATGCTACTTGCACGACCTAGAAGAGCATTTATTATCAAATGTGAAAAATGGTGAGAAACTTCCCTTGGATGCAAAACAATTATATCACGTGGCTGTCCCATGATTCATGTTTTGATATTGTTTTATTCATATATGTTGGAACACAGCATCTCATTGTCTCATCGACACAAAAACAAACTCCTCAGATTTATGGCCCGCAGGATCGACTCTGCCCACAAAACAGACAGAAGAAGGGAGAGGAGGAGGAGGGGGTTTCCCTACACCAGGGAGATGAAGATGAAGAACACTTGTTGCCTGTTGCTGCTCAGACTGTTTTGATCTGCTGCTTGATTCATTATGCTAAGCCTGGGGCTACATGCACATCATGAGGAATGTATGTCTGCTGCATTTCATTCTAGAAATCTCACATGCACCTGTAGATTGTTTTATTTACCTCTAATGATTCCATAAATGCACAAATACACTCTGTATTGTCTTCTTTTGATTCACTTTGCTTCATCACTGACTTTAAGAGAGCTTTCTGTGCCTGCCGACCCTAAAAAACCCTTGAGCTTTAGCTTTTGTTAACTCAGCGGGCTTGAGACCACATAGTGAAAAGACTGCATGGTGCAGCAATATCCTGCTCTGTATTGTGTAGTTTGAGTAGGGTCACGGACAATGAAGCCGGTGTGTGTGTGTATGTTTGTGTGTGTGTGTATGTGTGTGTATAATCCCATCTGAAATGATCTCACCTCTCTTCAGGTCACTTCATCATTGAGGCCCTCCATCTTTTGTCCTCTCCTCTCTCGCTGTATTTCCTTCTGTGTTTTCCTTTCATTGAAAAAGCAAATTGGCTTAACCTCACACGCACACACACCAGTACACACACATACACACACACACACAGAGTGAGAAGAGAGGAGATAGAAAAGTCAACATCGGCGGCAATAAGCCCAGTGCTGTCCCCTTGGAGGACGGGGTGTCAGGGGTTTGTCTTTGCCCATTGTCCAGCCGTGGAGGCCAGAGACAGGGGAGGCTTTCCAGCTTCTGCCCCCAGACAATGGGGCCCTTGGAGGGGGCCAGGACTGACAAAGTACAACAAGCTCCCTGGTTCAGATAGAAAGGGTCAGAGGGGTCATTTAACTTCACACCTCAATTTGTTTGACTTTTGGTTTTGGCTGTCAGAAAGTGATCACTTTTCATGGAATCCAGTCTGAAGTTGTTTCTCCACAGTGCCCCAGTATAACTTGTTTAGACTAGCTTCCCAAAGACGTTTCACAAAGGTTTTGCCTAATACAGCACTTTCTCAATTCTCAAATTATGTTCGTCTTGCCAGCGAGACACCATTTAACATAAAATAAATGACCTCCTTGTGGTTGAAAGTTCTCTTATGCTCTCTGCCTCCTTTCTACTTTGTGGCGCATTTTACAAACAAGCAATACATATTTATAAATACATCAAAGGGTGGCCCTTCCACCCTCGGTCCGTCAGAGAAGCCACAAATTGAGATCCATGTGCAGAAGTCAGAGGATGAGATTATCCCCAGAAAGACAAGTTCTAAATACAGCAGGCCGACGTGCCTTCCCCCCGTCGCGCCCTGGTGAACCTGCTGGTTTTTCTGCTCCTGGCCGCTTGGTGTATTTTTACAAGGGATGTTTATCCTCAAAATGCCGGTTGAGCTGTAATTTTGGGTCGTCCATCCGTCTCTGTGTCTGTCTCTTGCTCTCTGGGGGAGGAAAGAGGTTGTGGCTGCTGACCACTAGCACAGACTGGGGCGAGCTGCTTGTACAGCTTCTTCTCTCTGATACAGTAACACTCATGCAACGTGCATCACCTCTGACGTGGTTTGGAAACTGCGTCTGTTCGCTGGCTAATGAAGAACAACTGCTGATTGTTTCTGTTTCATTTCAAATTCAGTTTTAAAGGCTACAAATTCTGAAAATTTGAATTTCAGTCCTTTAACACACAGTTTCCATATTACACATGGAGCATGAGTCACCTGCAGTGCCTTCAAACAACTTTTGAAGTCCAGCAGAAGCTCAGTTGGTAACCACAGTCAATACAGACAACAGAAATAACAAAAAAATTACACATTTTCATCAATTTTAGGGCACATTGATCCTTTCTGGGGCAAAACTAGTAAGTTTTGATAAAATGTATTTGCAGTACTGACTGGCAAATCAAGACTCAACTTATGCGAGAGCCAGTTTACTTCCTCACCACTGCTGCAGTCTGGAAACAGGCCTTGTTACCAGCTCAGTCACCATAAAAGATGTTGGCATTGTACATTTCTGCAAACAAAGATTTGTAACATGTGTATGTTATGATGTAGTGGATCTTAAACATTACATTTCAGCAACCCTGTGGTTAACATGTGGTTAGGTTCAGGCACGAAAAACCACTTGGTTATGGTTAGGAAAAGATCATTTTGAGGCTTAAAAAAATGGTTTTGGTGGCACAATCACAGCTGGAGAAGCCATCATTGTCTTGGTAAAAAACAACTTATTTTCATGGCACAATGCCGGCAGGAAATGCGGCGATGTCTTGATAAAGAACAACCACTCTGCGTGGAACTATCCCTAATGGAAAAAAAGCAACAGGTCACTAAAAAACACGGAAGTTTGGTGTCTAAAAAGCTACTGGAAACACAGCGATGACTGGCTGAAACAAAACCAATTTTGCTGTTTGTTTGTCTCGAACAATAGTCTGCAGATTGGCAAGCATCTCGCCTAGATTTCACACCATTCAACATTCTCTTAACCTCCCGATGACAAATTCAGCTCATATATTACATCACTTGAGAAATGTTAATATGATACGTATGTAATGTACAAATGTAACATATTTGTGGTTTGCATAAACGTACAATGCCAACATTTTCCTGGCAATTTGATTGTATATTATATAAAAAGATGGTGCCATTTTCCAGTCCATCCCCCAATAAGTCCATTTTGACACCTCATTTCCTTTTTGAGGCAGCAGTTTTGTAGTGACACTGTTTGTTTGTGATTACAAAAAAGAAAAGAAAATCATGCTTAATTGTTCTCCCTCCGAATGGACAGAAAGATGACCTACATAGCTAACATGGGAACTCCAATTTGAGTTCATTAGTATCACTAATCTATCAGTCCATCCATCAAGTCATTTTCTAAACCACTTATCCTATTCAGGGTTGTGAGAGGCTGGATCCTATCCCAGCATGGACTGGGTGAGATGTGGAGTACACCCTGAGCAGTGTCTATCACTGGGATGACACACACTGCCAGTTCTGATAAACAAATCTATTTGCAATTTTAGATATTCCAATTTATCTACATTCTATGTCTGGGCAAACCATTGGTTGGCACTCTGGTCAGGGCGCTTCATGCATCTCCTTTGGGTGCTCCAGTTTACTTCCACAGTCCTTGTCAGCATTCTCATTACAGATAATTTCATCTAAAACTTCACAGGACCTCCAGATGCATCATGGAACCAAGTCAGCTATTCATTTCTGACACTGCAACAGATTACAGTGCACATTTGCAAGAGCAGATTTCAAAGTGTTCTCCAGATACTATATGGGGAACCAGTCACACATGTTGCCTTTGTTTGTGCACATGAAAAATCGGATTTAGAAACTGGAGCTAGCCTCCGGGTTTATAGCCCCAATGTATTACAGCTCATGAAACATTTGGACAATGATTATCAAAACCAAGAAATCAAATCAGGTCTTTTTTGAGCCAAGATCTCAGTAGCAATCATATCAATAAGTTTCTATTGTGTAAAAAACAGCAATTAGCCCATTTTACTGTGTCATGACAGCACAGCCAAGGACCTGCTCTCTGTCACGTCCCCTCGGGAAGAGAGTGGGCCTAACTTGGCCTGCAGGAGGAAGGTGGGGTAAGGGGGCATTGGGGGTAAGGGGGACACCAAGGCTGACATGGGAAATCCCAGAAGCAGGGCCAAGCCATTGGTCCTGCACTGATGGCGAGCCAACAGACAGTGGGCCATGTGTTGACTGAGATGGGTTTGGGGCGGAGGTGGGTGTGGAGGGGGGAGGGCAGACAGGAGAGACATTGGCAGGCGGCACATCCCAGATGGAGAGAGATGAGTGCTGCCAGTTGTCACGTTGTGTTTGTAGCACGGTGGAAAACACAGAACCGCAAGTCTGGGGCTCCTGGCCGGACCTCATTATCCCATCAGCTCTGAAGTGACTCACTGAGGCAGACTTTCTGTGTTGCTGCTGTCACCGCCGGCCTCACTCTCACTCTCTGTGCCTACTCTCTGTTTAGCTGCTGCATCTTCATCCCCTTCCTTTTATAGATTCTCAAAGTGTCCTGTATTAGCTCCAACTGTTTGCTAAAATGGCAAGGCAGTACTCCTCCTTAGAGTGCATGGGAGCACTACTCCACAAATTTGTTGTAGCAGATTAACAGCTAAGGAGCAGCTTTTAGGGGATACTATGGATGTGCTACACTGTGGGAAGGAGGACTTGAGGCAATCCAGATATTACATGTTATTTTCTTAAAGGTTTTGAAATGGCTTTAAGTGTGTCTGTACATCTGACACCTGAAACTGATATAAGTCTGATGTATGGTCAACCCTATCTGCAAAATAAATGGTGGCATTGTACGTTTCTGCAGACCATGAATATGTAACATTTGTACCTTAGTATGCTGCCCATATGATGAAACTTTACATTTCAACAACACTGCGGTTAATAGGTGGTTTGGTTTGTAGTTAGAAAAAGATTGTGTTTTGGCTTAAAATACCTGCACAATTGCTGCTGGAAATGCTGCAATGTGTGGCTAAAAACATCCAGGTTTGGTGGCACGGTTGCTGTGATGTGTTGCAAAAAACACCCAAGTTTGGTCGCAAAAATGCTGCTGGAAATTGCAGCAATGTCTTGCAAATGAACAACCAGTGTTGGCTGTTTTTGAACAGTGGTCTGCAGGTTGGCTGTAGGTGCTATGCCTTCTACCATGCCCTCCACCGTGCCATGTCAAAGTCAACTCAAATACATATAATTAGAACTACATCTCATTGGAAGCACTGAAATTACACTTCTGAAACATTCAAATTTAAAGTACATATGGTTTGCAGAAACGTACAATGCCAACATTTTCTTCAGGGGACTGGGCCGATGTGGTTTTAAGAAATTCAAATATATGACAGATCCTGCAGACGCCTTTGATTTTCTCTTATAAGGAAGAACTCCAGAGTCATCTTTTTTATTCCCATCACATATTTTGCCTCTACATAACTGCTGTTATCAAAGCACAACTGTCTGTTTGATGTTTCACCATGCCTAAACAATATGAGGTGAAATAAGAGTCAGCGAGGAAAGTGGAGTTACAGAGTTCAAATTTATTCATTTATTCCTAAAGGACTGGGCTGTACACTACAATTTATATTTTAAATGAAACAATACAAAGGAAGAGGGAGAGAGGTCCCATTGTTGCACCTGAATTGCACCAGACATTAAACTGCCTATGCATGATTCATATTTCAGTTTATGTTTCTCTAATCGATGCAACACTTGTCACCTTTTCATTTAAAGGTGTGTGACACACCAGTATCCTGTTACTGTATGTTACTGAACTGTCAGATGTCCATATGATTGATGTGTTTCCAGTTGGAGCTGACCACATTTAAAAATATCCTTTGGAGCTGTAAACAAATACAGTTTTGTTTACAGACAATGATCCCCACAAAACTAATACAAAATACTTTGTATGTCTCCTGAAGGTCTAACAAAAATGTTGTATACATTTCCCACCTCATACATTTTAATTCCTGTACCGCTCACATCCTGCAGTGGTTTGTCTTCTTCTATGGTCTTACTTGAGACCCTTTTTGGAAAATAAAAATGTAGGATACATTGAAAATGCAATGCAATATACTACAAATATATGTAAATACAAGAGAGCTGATTTAAGTAACTTGGCCAGTAAAAAAATGGCACCTCTATGGTGGTATAAAAACTCTCTTGAGCCTTGTGTACTGAGGAAGAGCTCCACCAGTTTTGTATGTTTTGGTCTCGGTTTTTTCTTTTGCCACAACGGGAGCTGCTGCGCCACTCTAAACTACTGTGCAACTCAACACCTCCTGACCAAACAATGGAAAATATTCTGCTGCCGCTTTCTCAACCATCAACCAATGCATTTCACAAACAGAGCTGTCAAGAGCACAGCATGAGCAAATCCAGAATGAGGATCTGCAGGATTATAACCGACAATTCTGTATTCTCTTTAACACTGTAATCATCCCTGAGATTTCCATTTGACAGCTGTGAAATGTTACAAAAGACACTACAAGTCTTGCATTTATCGTGACATTTAGGAGGAATTACCCACTGCAGCCGACAAAAATGTATGTAATGTAATGTAATTATTGTAATTGTAGTGTGTATCATTGAAAACAAACAAGTAGTACAGGAATAGCAGCATAAGTAGCAGTACAGTCTACTTTTATTGTATCCAGTCACTGTCTGGAAGAACAGCAATGTGGATTCACAGGCCAGGAAACTGACTGAAAAGTTTAACAATTAAAAATAATGTGTTGTGCCAGTGGTGCTTTGAGCTAAATGCTAACATGAGCATGCTAACAGCCTCACAATGATAATGCTAACATGCTGATGTTTAGCAGGCATAATGGTTACCATGTTTCCCATCTACGTTAAGTGTGTTAGCATGCTAACATCTGCCAATCAGCAGTAAATATAAAGAACCCCTGAGGCTGAGGAGAATGGACTTTGTTAACCCAAACTACAACATATGTAAAACACTTTGTTTTTAGGTTTAGGAAACAAAAGTCTGTGTTAGATTTGAGTGCGTCACTACCATAGCATGCTACACATAGGTAGTAGCACACAACATTATTATTAAAATAACTCCACAGACTTTTGGTTTTGGTTGACTGTTATCATTTAGTAGATTTCGTCTCCACAGATGACACCAGCTGTGGTCAGCTTGAAGTCTAGAAACTGTAAAATCCCTCCACTTTCTACTTAGATGCTCACTATGTTCTAAACACCATTTGGAGAGAATATCAATGCTAGATAGACCCTCACTGTTCAAAACACACCTCATTAAGATGAGTAGAAAGTGTTGGAGCAAAAACTTCCCAGATTGAAAGACTAATAACACACTTTCCTGACTCAAGGCAAGAGGTTTGATTTCATATCCTCTTTAGTGGATGTCAGTGTCTATGAGTTTCCCCACAAGCTGAGCTGTCGTAAGCGATGCTCAGGTAGATACTGTGTTGCTCTGTGACCTGAAGGCTTCAACTGTCAGCTGTCCCCGGTGCCATTAACAGGAGGCAGGAAAAAAAAGAAGGAAAGTAGTCTCCTGAAAAGAACCTAGATATGAATGGAATAGTGCTGACTGGGAGGTTTTGCAAAACATTAGCTCTTTTTATCACCTGTCACCTGACGCCTGCAACTCTGTCTGTGTAAAGCCATTAAGCAGGTATCTGAGGCTGCCAGGGCGCCGTGTGACACAAAACAAACGCCCTCTGTTATTCTTTACCTGCAGTTCCTGGGGGAAATGGAGTGAGGTAATGCTGCTCGGCTTACATGATATGTGCACATGCAGATAACCACTTTCTGTCTTACACACACACACACACACGCACGCAAGCACGCATGCACACACACACAGACACACAGACACAGACACACACACACACACACACACACACACACACACACACACACACACACACACACACACACACACAAACATGTACACACACATGAATACAAGCATGCACTCACAGGTCTTAATCCTCTATTGTCTGGTGGATAAACAGACTGGGTCGACTGTCCAATCTCAACTTTTTCTTTCTAGGACAAACTCTGAGTCTGCGCTTCACTGCGGCTTCTTCCACCAAATCTGCCTCCTCTTACCTCGAGCTCAGGCTTGCCCTCTTCTTGAAGAGCATTAAGATATCAAAAGATTACCCCTATAGTCAGCCTTGTAAATATTTTGGTCCAATGAGGGTTTATTAAGGGCTTCCTATTTTCATTGGAGAGCGGATGAGGGGAGGGGTTGACAGATGCTTGGACCTTCTTTCATTGGCACAGTTTATACCTTTCAGCCTCGCCGTCATCCTATTCATTACTGACATAATACTTGGCCAAATTTGCTATTGAGTCATCTCTTGACAGAGTTTCTACCTCTGCCAGCTCCCTGTTCGAGTAGATATCTGTGTGTGTGTTTGTCTCTGTGTGATCTACTGGAGGCAAAGCTAAAAATCAGAGTGTGGCTTTATTGCAAGGAGCACCTTGTTTAGAATGAAATGTTTGAAGCTAGGAAGTATTTTGCAGTTTTCTGTTTATGTCATCCAAAAAAAGCTAAAACAAAAACTGTGTCCGTGCAGATACTGTGGATCAAATTCAACCAAAGGTTAAATATCAGCATGATACACATGAAATGATTTTATAAACAAGATTCCTGGAATGCTTTTTTCTCCAGAGGAAAACAGTGAGTCACTCAGTGGTTTTGTGGCTGAACAAAATCTCACAAACCTTTTAAATCTGATATATACTTTGTGCACTGAACACCATACTAATGACAGCGGGGTGTAACTGGAGCATGGATTAAAAACATGGTGTCTAAGAAGGTATTTCTAAAACAAACTTGTTTTAATCCTGGGTGAGCGGGTGAAAGAGTTTAACCAGGAGCCTCAAGCTGCCTTTCAAAGTCAAGGTTAAAAAGAAGCTGACATCACTGCAGCGCTGAAATGATGCCTTTAACGTACTTCTATATTTCTGTGTCACTGACTGTGTTCAGTTGACGCTTTATTGGTTGAGACATTAAGACAGTGAACCCTAAGGGGGCTCAGGATGCCTGAAACAAAATAGCTCTTACACACAGTCTGTATAAAATAATAAATGTAGCCTTTGTGACGTCACCTGTTGGTTTGTAGACTTGTGTTGTGTCAGCTCGGCACTGAGTGACAATATTTGGGTGAGAGGGTGGAGCTGTGGATGAGCGAGGAGTGATCTGACTCATAGTGGTGATGCCAGACAGCCTGTCATTCAAATTAGTCACTCCTGTACTTCAAGCTTTAATAAAATGTAAACAGATGAGCTTTATAAAAACTCACCCATTCCTACAGTTGTCATGAAGGGGGAAATTAGCTATAGAGACATAACCAGGCTGTAATCATATTTATTTCTGCTGTAAAGTTGGGCATTTTAACAAAGGAGTCTATGGGGATTGACTTTTGGAGCCAGCCTCAAGTGGCCATTAGAGGAACTACAGTTTTTGGCACTTTAGTCCTAATTAAATCTTTCAGCCACAAAGGTTGCTGCTTGTTCTTCAACCGTGTTGTGCAGCCATGTCTGATGGGGAAAGTATTTATAGAAGTTTTAAATGGTTAACCTAGAAGTAGATTTGTGGCATCCTCCTGGCTGCACCTCATTACCTCCCCAGTCTCACTTCAAGAGCTCTGTGTCTTTTTCATGCCTTGTTGTCTCCAGTGGTCCTTACTAGCATAGATTAAGGTGCACACCCTTGAGAGACTCTTTTCTGAAAAATTTCATGTGGTTTTGCTCAGTTCTACACACAAATGCGGAGCCCGAGAGAGGCCATACAGAGAAAGATAAATGTCTCAAGGCCATTTTTTTTTGTTTTAAATGTGCTCTCACAAGGTATAATTTGTTCACCCAATTTAATTAAATCTTGTCCATGTTTTGGTTAATTTGTGTGCACAAAAAACTTAAGTTTAGTTATGTGCACATGATAAGTGTATCATCAGTTCAGTTCAGTTTATTTAGAGTGTAAAATCACCATGGTAGAAACATAGTCTCAATACACTTTACAGAATCAATATATATCAGGCTGTTCTCACAAAATGTTTGTATTTTTTCCTACGAAAAGTAATGCACCCAAATTTGTACATACCACACATAAGTGGGCAATCACATGACTATTGGGCTGATGGGAGTAAATAAGGGAGCAGTCCCAAGCAATCTTGTAAGGTGGCAGGTTGGAGTGATGGATGGGTCACAAAAACCCAGACTTTTCTCTGGGACTTTCCCCTGGAGTTGCGTGTTCAGAACGGTGTGACCTTTGAGTAAACTTTTATTTTAAGGTACGTCCTCGCCATGTTTATTTACCTAAACCTGACCTCTGTAACTTAACTTGCCTAAACATGAGGACACCCAACCATGTCTCTTTTCCTAAACCTACTTTAATTACGTACATACTGTACGTTAAGGACGTAATGTCATTCGTGGGGCGCTAATTCAGAGGATATCCTATGAACTGTTGTGCATGCATTTTTTTGTAGGATATCATACGAACCGTTCTATGTTATGTATATAGACATCCCTCTGCGTCACTCCCTGCCACTAGGAGACCATGGCGCTGACATGGATTAAATATTAGAAGGGCAAAAATGTAGGCAACATCTGATGACATCATGTCACAAGGAGACTGCAGGCTTCAGCAAAGTTTGGGCTCTTTTTATGAGCTTGCAGATACTGCTAAGGATTCTTTGGGCTGCTGTGGCTCAGTAGGTAGGGTGGATTGTCCTAGGTGTTCGATCCCCAGCCCCTCCAGTCTGCATGTCCAAGCATCCATGGGCAAAATACTGAACCCCAAAGTGTCCCAATGACTATGTGGTATGTTATGCATCTGAATGTTAAACTGATGAGCAGGTGGCCTCTTGTATTGTAGCCTCGGCCACCAGTGTATGACTGCATGAGAGAATGGGTGAATGTAGCATGTAGTTTTAGCCCTTTGAGTCGATGAAGTCAATTTAAATTTTGTGCAACCAGCATCAGACTGTTGTAAAATAACCACTGAACCCCCATGCTTATGTGCATACCAAATGTGTGTCCATACATTTTAATACTGTGCAGTATGTATTGTCCACTAATAATCATAGTAAAATATTTTGTATCTTGCATACAAATGAATGTACTTTGCTGTAAACAGGGAGAACAAAGAATATACTGGAGATTTAAGCAAACAAAGAGAACTGTTTCCTCTAAGATTTAATGCTTTATTTTTCACATTACAGTCCTGGCACTCTCAGCACTGACAAAAGTGTATTTTAATTTCTTTCAGCTGAGAGTTCCTCAATTATTGTTGTACATTGCATTGTGGGACAATAGTGTCTATCAGCACACATTAACACGCTCAAAACTTTACTTAGTGTATTGTGATGGCATAATAAAAACAAGTCATTGGTCTTTGTTGTTGTTTGTTTGCTGTAGGCTGATTTACTGGGCTGCTGCCTCATCACAACAACTTTGCAAGAAGGAACCCCTTTGATACAGATCAGGGAGATTTCTCTCAATAACATGGCATCAGATCTCTAAAAGGGGGCAATGGACAGTGTAGTATGCGTGTTTGTGTGTGTAGTGTGGTATGGTGTGTGTGTGTGTGTGTGTGGGAAGCCTGCCACATACAGTAAAACCCCAGGGCAGCACCAGACCGTATCTAATGGGAATTAAACAGCGTATTAAAACATCGCCCAGTCATCTTTCTGTCCAGCCTCGTCACAACAGTTGGAAACTTCCTATGCTTGGCAACTGGACAAGATCAAGCTTCAGGCTACATCTAATCCAGTGATGAAGGACTATAAACTTCGAGCAGTGCATGGTGTTTGAAATGTCTTTTTTTTAATTAATATCACTTAATTCAAAGTCCAGGTGAGACAATTCAACATTTCCCTATGACCATCTTCTAAGAAAGTACCATAATGTTCAGTTCAATGTGTGTTCTTCTCGGAACAGGCAGTGAGTGCAAGCACTAAACTCAGATTGTTAAACAGTATACGATTTGTTTTAATTTGTTTTGTAGTGCAGCTAAAGCTGATAATTTAATTGAATTCACTGAAAAGATATTGGAGTAAAATATGACATCCTCATCTGATTGTTTTGACTGAATATAGCCATGTATAACCTGTTCTTATTCCCAAAGCGTCAAATACGGCAGCCTGATCAGTGGCCCCTGGCTTCTGATAATGACCCATAAGGCACCCTAAGGTGTCCGTATGAGACCTGCCTTTCAACTAACTCCAAAGCAAACCCTTCAACAGCAATGATGTAGTACAAAGAGCGAGAAAATACAAATCGGGCAGGAGGTAAGGGTGGTGGACAGGTCAAACAAATACAGGACTTTCACCCAGGAGAAACCAAAGGTCAACTCTGAGTTTTTTTAACAACCTTACATAGTTTACTTACTGTTATGTAACAAATGTAGTTATTTTAACTTAGCCCTGATCTTTGTTCTAAAAATAACCAAGTAGTTTTCTAAACCTAACATAGTTTTGAAACCTACTTTTGCTGCAGAGATGGAAGTTCATTTTGAAAGATAGTAGTGCATGTAACAAGGAGAAATTAACACAGATTTGATATCTGAATTGTTATCTGTGTAAAAGGGACAGCCGGCAGTATGGGACCATGGACGGGACTGGTGTGGTGTTTTGACAACGTGTTATGTGTGAGAAGAAGAAGATCAAAAGCAGTTGAAAATGTCCACAAATTGGGAAAACAACAAGGTCCAGGCCCTCCTTACCCTCCAAGCAGAGGGTGAGATCAGCTGCCATAAACAGGGATGGTAAACGATTGTTATTGACATGTTATGCCATTGTTATTGTTTATAAATGCTGCTGATGTGTATGTTTTATGTCACACTAGAGGCTGCCGCTGTTGTGTCAAACATCACACCTGTCATCCCTTAAACTGTTCTGAGATTACTCATGCCAGCACACTGCTGACATGATCAATGAAGCACATATCCTTCTTTCCAGGGTGCAGTGTACCACCCAGACTTTCTTTTCTTCTCACTGGATCAAATTTGACATACTGAATGACAGCCTCAGATCCCTAATTTAAATACAGTATAATACTCAACATTGTTACCATTTTGATGAATGGAATTAGAAAGCTACGTTCACTCAATAATAATAATAGTGGATGCATAAAAAAGGAGAAATTTTCCAATTAGGATTATAAAAACAAAACTGTCATTCTCAGGTTTGAAAATAATAAATGGACCTCCTCTCCTTGACTTCTAATGGAGTTAACAGTTAACAGTAATTTTGTACACCAACCTGGTCATTGATTTACTCCTCTTACTTTTATTACATTCACCTTTATTTACTGAGCACTTGTCAAAACATTGTTATAAAGTGCTTTACGAGACAAATAAATGGACACAGCCAGATGGGAGGGTCAGAAATGTGTGCTCCACCAACTTTCCTCATTAGCTGAGTAATAGAAACTGGCTGGATCAATACTGGAGCAGCAGAGCCATTAGCGAATGGAAGATCGGTATTTATTCTTGTTGGTTTCAATCTGCCATGGGCCTGACTTTAGTACTAAGGAGTGTTTTTACACTTTCATTCTCAGAAACCAGCCGTCGGTCAAACAGAGGCTCATCTCTTGGGTTTTCTGTTGATGAAGTTTGAGTTTCTGTCGGCAGCAGTAGTTTTGTTTTCCTGTTTTGCTCTTTAATTTTGGTTCTTTTTTTGCAGCTATGGTGGCTTGTTCTAACTACCCACTTCTTCTTATGTTTAGTCCAAACAAACCACAGACATAAAATGCATTTCTTCCTGTGTGCAAGCTCATATTTCCCTGAAGAAAATACCTTCAAGACACAAAGAGCAACTCTGTTTAACACTGTGCAAAGGTGACAGTCATTCAGAGAATGTATCTTGAATAAATACAGCACCTACAATCGTTTTCATTCAGGTTTGTTGCTTCACAAAAAGTGGTTATTTTAGATTCTGTGCACTGGGCAAAGAAAAGTGTTTGCATGCATGTGGGTCTGTGTGTGTGTGTGTGTGTGTGTGTGTGTATGACAGAAACTTCACAAACATTTCACAACGAATTTTAAGCACAGAGGTTAATCTTAAAATAGTCTGGCCTGGTGCCACAGGAGCAGCAGGCTTTTATTCTACCTGGCAACAAACACAGAGACACATCAAACACACACACACACACACCGGGCAGTTAGCACCTTCACTGGCATGAGCCCATGTGATGTCATCAAAGACAGAAATCCCAGGTGCTGATGGGATAGGAAATGGTCTCTCTGGCTCTCCCCCACCTCCTGGCACCTGGCTGACAACTGATGACATCTCCCTTTTCATGTAATGATCCCCTTGACTTCAAAGTGAAAGTAGGGGAATCCCACCTCACACACATCCACTAACACACACATACACAAAGCATAAGGACAGGCATTCATCTTGTGTTTCTTCCCATTGGTAAGGTGTGACATGATTATAGCCGTCCCTTCCTTTTGGTAACTATTCTTCAGATGTCAAAATCTCAAATACACACCCTTAAGAAATGTGTCTTATGTCAAAATGGCCACTTTATATAAAACCTGATACATTTAACAACAAACCAGGACACAACTGGATAAATGAATGCACTCATGTAAAACACATCTGGTTAATTTCGCAGATTTGAATATGTAATCACTTCATAGCTACATACATGATATCATGCTATGAGACTGGAGCTAAAGATGCATGTCCCAGGCAAAAATTCAGCATCCTCACTGGTTGATGACACAGAAATAAAGAAACAACATTGTTCTTGTGGTGTAGAGCTAGTTTTAACGTTACAAAAAAGGCTTTTAGGATGACTAACCGATGTGTTGAGGAAACATGATACTATCATGGGTAACGCTGGAGCTGCTATGTGGAAGCTTCCCGAAATATACATTCTCACTCTGACCTCGTCACATATTGACGTTCTGAGACACCGTGTCAAGTTCTCTTCTTTCAAGATACACTTCCATTTTCACAGGAAATTTAACGTTTACACTCAGTCTCTTTCAAAATAAACGAACTATGTTGGTACCCATCCACCACCCCTCCTGCCCGCCCCACTCGGATTTTCGCCTTCTTAACTTTCGTCCTTGTCCCGCCGCGTTTCCCCTTGATGTCGCTGGGTGCGGTTAAACTATGACACCAATTGGCTACGTATCATGCTGATGTTAAATGACGCCTTTTTTCGTTGATTTCTGATGCGGCAAGTTACTGTCCAAATGCTGGATTTCGTCTGCTGATGTGCTACATGTCACACCTGTCACACCTTTTTTGATTCCCCAAAGCTGTGAGGCAGTGTGTAATCACACATTGGAGTGGAATGATGCCGCCATCATTTGGTTCTGTGTAAAAATGCAACAGAGGCATAAAGACAGGACTTTGTAGTGGCCCTATAGCACGATCACCATGTAGCAAGGGCTATAGTCAGCAAGTGATGTGCTCCACGGTTTTGAAGTACACTCGGTTACTACTGTAGACACTGCAATAGATATAGGGCATGCTAAGCATTGCAGCTTACATTAGAGCAGATAAACACATTGTAAATCCAATCCACACACTTTTGCTCATGTGTTTTTGGTTTTGGCAAAGGCCACAAAAAAGACGTGAGCCATCAAACACTTTGTGTGCACTGCTTTGTATGTGGAGACATCTAAAGTTTGACAGGCCTGCTGTGCAAGTTATGATTAGTCAGTCTCTGTTTGGGGGAGGGGTTTAGGAAATGGTCAGTAGGCATGATTCACAGTTTATCTCTAAAGGATACACTTCAGGAGAATTGTCATTCACTCAGACAAGTCTAAGATCCTTTTCACGAGCCTGAGGTCAGACATCCACTGTAAACCCATATAACCTTAACTGTACTGTTGTCTTAAATTCTAGAGATGACTGATATCACAGATGCTGTTTTAGAAATCTAGATGGACCATCTGTGAGCTTAACTATAGTATTTCATGTCTTTGATGCTGGTGGGGGGTAGAGAGAGATGCCAGAAGGTCTGACTGCAGAAGAGCTACCCAGAAAAAGATGAGGCTATCAGTGACACTGACTAATACTGGAAACACACACTAACAGAGACATACAGTATAATCATACACATTCATCAGGGGCTTGGCTCTCTAAAACTAATATGTTAAAATAAAATTGTATTCCCATCCCTTTCCTGTAGACATTTTCAAAATCTGAGTAATTCAACCTATTTGATGGAATTTCATATTGTGACTCCAAGCTATCACATTGTTACACACACTGCATGTGGTCGGCCCACACTCGATCTATTTCTATCCGCATGCAGAGGGAGATCACACAGGGCCACAAAGGACGAGACGTGAGTGACAGGCGAACAGATGCCTGCCACTGTGGCAACCGCTGACACAACCAAAAATAATCCTGGAAGAACAGACAGAAATTCACCCCAAAAAGTTCCACAGATACAAGCGGCGGGGAAATTATAAGGTCTGAAATGAGGACCAGATACAGGACGAGAGCACAGGACAGGAGAGAGGAGCAATGTCTGGAGCTGGAGTTGAACATTCTGGAGCCCACGCTGGAAAAAGCAGTGACAGGCAAAACAAACAAACAAAAGTAAAGTGAGAGGGAGAGAAATCAGGGAATAGGCTGACATATCCCTGAGGTAACAGCTTGCTCCTCTTAAGGCTTCAGTGAAGTGTTTGACTGTTCAGTAAATAGGCCCTACGTCTGATCAGAAACAGAGTGCATCCACTTTCTCAGCCAGCGCTACACCCAACCTTGAAGGAAAAGGGTCTCCCATGGGTAACTCTGTGCCACAGTGTATTAACAAATGTGTAAAGGGTGATGAGTGATGCCAGTGTTTTTGAGCCAATGCAGCCCAGCCTGTGCCCTAAACCAGGGACTTACTCACAGAGAGGCAACTGGGGTCAACCTGGAGTTCTTAAAACAACGTTAAGCGGCCTTCAGCCAGTGCTGTCAAAAATATTGATAGATATCGATCCTGATAATTTGAAACTGTTTTAGTACTCGTTCTCTCCAGACATACTTTCTTGTTCTCTCTTCTGTCCTACAGCAAGTTGACACACACACACACACACACACACACTACTGCAGTCACCTCTAAATCCTCGCCTCCTCTCACTCACTCTTTCTTCTCAATTTAATTCAGTTTAATTCAAAGAGGCTTTATTGGCATGGGAAACATATATTGACATTGCCAAAGCAAGGGTGAAATAAAACAAATGTATGTACAATAAGTAAAGATTTACTAGAAGAAAGAAATGTTATATTTAATTTCTTACTTGCTCTTTATTGTCTTTTGAATGTGTGACAATCTCAAAGGCTTTTATTAATGCAAAAAACTTTTACTGTTCATGTTTACTACAGTCATTCTGCTGTTTTCTGCTACTAACCAAGAAAAGAAAAAATGTCTTTGTCATATTATAGCCTTGTTTTATTTATCTTAAAAAAAAAAAAAAAAAAAAAAAGACAAGTTATGTTCTCAATGTCAGTTTCTCCTCAAGGTATCGAAAATGGTATCGAACACTAATATTTTTCAAGGTAGTCATATATTCAAGTCATAAATTCCAATATTGTGTTCCTCCAGCAAAATAGAAACACTAAAGGTGCTGCATTTAGCACTTTGCCATTAGTTAAATTGTTCAAATATTCTTTTAAGAAATGGAATTTGGCTTCTTCAACCTTCCTAACCTATAGGCTGGAATACAGTGGTGGCTATAGAAGTAAAATGCCGAAGGAAATGTTACTTCAAACATGACACAAAATAGAGCTTATAATATTTATATGTAGAACCTTAGGTTCTTATTATTCCAGCTGATGTATACTGATTATTGTTTTGTCCTATATTTCATTGTCGCCAACAAAACAACTTATATTCTAATGAGAAGGGTTGACATTCCTGAGCAGAGGCTGAGTGACCCTTCCTAGTAATTACGTGTCACAACTACTGACAAAACAGTGATAGTATATAGAATAGCGACTGCAGCAACTTTCAAGTTCTTAATTATAATATGCACAAGAATTACAGAGACGCTTGCTGACGTTGTTGGCAATGAAAATCTTGGATATCAGGCTCCTTCCTGCAGTACTCTTTAGAGAACAAGAAAATCACACAAGTACAAGCAAAATGAGAATCTACGACATAACATAGAGCAAGGCGAAATATAGGGCTAAAATATAAACATAAATAAAATCTAAAATAAAGTAATACGAATTTGTGTAGACAGTATTAACAAAAGAGTACATTGAGTGGAAATAAGAATGTACAGAAAACAAAGTATGCAAAGTATACACACAGCGGTGTAAACAGTTTGTAAAACAGTAGGTAGAGTACATGAGGGTAAAGTGACAGTATGGTAAGGTTAATGTAGAATTTTAGAGATTGTTTTGTTGTAGTATTGTGTGTTATTGTGTTCTGTATACTTGTACTTTGTACTTGTGTTTTTTATCTTCGGCACCTCACAGCAAATCAAGTTTCCCATCCGGGATAATAAAGTGACTGAACAGAACACGTGATGAGCTCAGGAGCTCAGGAGTTCAACAGTCTTATGGCCTGTGGTTTGAAGATGTCCCTGGTGGTGCGGTACTGTCTGGCGGATGGCAGCAGACAGACAGTTTGTGGCTGTAGCGGTTGGGGTCTCTGATCATCCTGTTGGCCTTCCTTCTACACTGCTGGGTGTAGAAGTCCTTAATGGATGGCAGCTCCGTCCTGGTGATGTGCTGTGCAGTATTCATCATCCTCAGTGTGGCCTTATGGTTGAGAGAGGTACAACTGTCATACCAAGTGGTAATGGAGCCGGCCAAGATCGGGAATGATCACAGTGACCACTACCCCTTTCAATAATGGCATGTGAGTATTGTATTGAGATAGACAACAGGACTACGAGTATGCAGCAGGCACAGTGGTAGCTACATATGATTTAAAAAGTAGCTTGAGATTGAAAATGTTTTATGATAGATCAGACTACGCTTCTGCATGTACAGTAGCAAAGCACCATGCATCATATACCATGCAGATGTTCACCACCACAGAGCTTTGACAGCCACCTTGAAATACGTATTTGTGTCATGTTACTGAGTTAAAATATGTCAGTGTGAGTATATTTTTGCAGTCTACTACTTCGATACCATAAACTTGTCAGAGGGGATCTTTGCTCTGGTTCCTCTCACGTCTTGTTCCCAGGACAGAAGGCTCTGGGGATTGATCTGGTCTTAGTGTGGTCTCTAAATCTTACAATCTATTTCCATCCCATGGCCAGAAAACCCAACTGCTTATATTTCCCGCTGCAACCAGATATGTTGTATTGCTTTTGGGAAACAAACAACAAACTGGCCTGACAGGCCCTGGTAACTCAACAACCCATCTGGGGGA
Organism: Epinephelus moara; assembly: GCF_006386435.1. Classification (NCBI taxonomy): domain Eukaryota; kingdom Metazoa; phylum Chordata; class Actinopteri; order Perciformes; family Serranidae; genus Epinephelus; species Epinephelus moara. Next base: position 10,751,338 of record NC_065506.1, on the reverse strand, counting down.
GAGACATTATGAGAAAGGGAGAGAGGGAGGGAGAGACTGCTAAGGGTTTCAGACAGTTGGTTTAGCATGCCGTAAATAAGCACATCGTCTGTCAACACAGTGGCACGGTGCAACGAGCTGTGGTGCGCCGGGGTGTAACACTGCTCGGATTTAAAAACATCTGTAGACACCACCAACAATGCAAACTACATTTTAAGAGGGGGAGAAAGAGAATTATCTACGCTGAGAGAAACACATCAACAGAGGAGAAGAAACAACAAGAAAAGGAAGGACAGGAACCACATCAACCACATTAGATAAAAGTCTCTCAGCCCACAAATCTTTCCACTTTCCTGTCTCAGGGTTGTGTGGTGTCTGCTCTGCACATGGATACAAATAGGTGGGTGTGTACAGAGTAATCAGGTAGTCAGCGGGAGTGTCAAACACGAGCGGCTTTATATACAACAACTCAGGGACTTTCAGTGAGAACTTGCGGAAACAGTGTGGTTGCGTTTCCTCACTCTAACTCTACATCACACAGAGCAGATGACAGTACAATTACCCTCCAAAGTACAGTGCAGGAAATTTCCCAGCAACCTCAAATCACTGGCATTCACACTTAGGCCAAGTACAGGGCCACCACAATAACATCTTACGTCTTAATGAAAAGTAGACGCTGTAATGAACCGGTGAGGTAAAATATCATCATGAAGGTGTCTGTTCCCATGAAGAGATTGGTTCCACAATGAGACATCTTCTGCCAGAGGGGGGTGAAACTGTTTTAAAGTTCTTGAAGGCACAATATTCAGAAGCTCATTATATATCACAAAGGATAGCAAATTTATTCACACACTGAATTCATCCAGTCATAGGCTCCAAAGGGCTCACTCACCTCTGCTTAGCAGTACACTCAAGGTAATGCTGCATTTCTATCTTCCCTGCATGCTCACTGCTATTGTACATGCTTAACAGTGGACTGAAGAGAAAGTGCCATTTTTACAAGCTTACTGTGTTCAGCTTTCACTAGTTCTTCAGGATGGAGGAACACACCAATCCCATCTGGTTCAGACTGTAGAATTCGCCCCCAATGACTGAGAGAGAGTCACCACAGTGAAACATGACTTTGGAGTTGTTGGTAGGTCCCTTTGACGTAATGGGGCTGAGTAACATTAAGTAATGTAACAAATGACTTCTGCTGCAGATTCACCAGTCAGCAAAATGTTATGAATAATTGATGCATTTTTTCAAGCAACTTGCCCAACACTGCTGCCAAAAAATGTTCCTCTGATTATGTCTATTGCATGCTTTGGCATGCTGTGAGGAATGCAAAGCTTTTTTGAGACGCTTACAGCAACTGTATGCCTGTTACTACAATGAGATGTACTGCAGGTCTATTCAGAGGAGGAGGGGATCCCACTTTCAGGAGTTAGACATGCAGAGTGGCCCGTCTCAGGTGGGAAAAGGTTGCTGGGGTGGTGATAAAACCTCTTATCTGAGTAGAGCTATGATCAGGCCCAAAAAGTGACTGCAGTTATGGGCCTGAGCCTGACTTTAACATGAATTTCCACTGTAAAAAACTAAATGAAAACAGGCTAAAGTCAACTTAAGTCTTTCAGTACAATAACAGACATTTGCGAGACAATCTGTGATATGCGCCTTCTCCTACTGAATGTTCAACACAGCCCAAAAACTGTCATATGCCACATATATTAAATAGAAATTGTGTATCATTTCTCCTTGTTAATAAAAGATGGGAGTTGGGATGGGCTGATGGCAACACAGGCCATACATTATTCATGACATTACACAGACTATAAGTTCTGAATTAAAAAAAATGCTGGGAAATTGGAGCAAACCTGACCCTATTCAAGCCTGGGGGGATTGGGAATTTTGAGAAATTATAGCCTGGCTGGGCCCAAACGCAGCAGGTCAGGTCGTGCCCAATCGGGTTGGGACAGAGAATAAAAGCTCCATATCTGACACAGCTCCAAACCAATAAAAATACAAGACTTATCACTGAAAATATCATGCATTTCTTCACTTACAGCACCCACATGCACAGATATATCTGTTACTTGGTGCACTTGGTAGCATCCTGCTCCAATATGTTAAAGCATATTTTCTACCATTTCTTCTCATTCTGATCATTACTGTATAATTTGACAGCATGTACTGCGGACTGTGGACTTGGTTGTGATGTAACTATGAGTCTTTAACCAGCTTGAATTTGGTAACACTGATGTACGAGTGCAAGCACACTTGCCTGTCAGCCCAGCCCGAAACAAGACTCAACATTATTAGCTCACAGTATCTGGCAGAGCTATTGTTCCAGACTGTTGTCAAAGTCTGGGCTGTGTTGAATGTCACTATTCCCACTAGGGTCTGTGGGTGCAGATTGGGTACATTGGATCCCACAGTGTGGGATGCTCTCTAAGTCTGTGTTTCATACCTCAAAGAGGCATGTGTTGGGTGATCATCTCATCTATGGTTAATCGGGCTTCCATTAGAAAAAAAAAAAAAACTCATCAGGATCAATAATTAGCATGCGATAAGCATTTTAGCAAGATACTATACAAGTGCACTGTTCCTGTTCTAATATTGTAGAACTAATACCATGAATATTTAAAAAAAAATGCCATGAAGGGTGATTCGGTCACTCTAAACGCACATATAAGACATTCATAAGCCCCATGAGAATATGTTGGGGTTATTAAGGTGATGTTTCATTCGGGCTGCACTTTGTGCCCTGCCAGAAAAGCTGGCAAGAGCTGTGAGAAGCCTTATTATGCTCGGCGGGGTGTGAATATGTGTGTAGTGAGCTGGCTCTACTCTTCAGCTGTGTGTCTGTCGGTGCATTCCAGCAACCTATCCAGGTGTTTGCCAGCCACCGGAATGGAAAAGGCCACTCCAGGACCACCTGTTCACAACAGTTAGGATTACACACATGCTTTAACAATACGAGGCACTGAAGTGTGTGCAACCTGTCGCTTCAACATGACAGATTTAACTGTATGACTCGTAAACACTTAAACAATGTGCCTCCATTTTGGTTAGTTTAATTGACGATATTAAAATGGCTTCAAGTGGAAGGAAATGTGTAAATGCTGCCTTGAAATATAGTCAATATCAGGAGAATTTTAAGGTGAGTGACCCAGGAAAGTCCCCGCATACAAAAACATTAGCCCAAAAGTCAGACTTTATTTAAGGCCTCACATACATTTTAGAAAACACACACAGACTGCATTTTACTGGCCCCACATAAAAGATCTTTAATCCTTGTTTTTATTAAGCCAGGGTCTGTATTTGTTTTCGATCCTGCACATTTGTCCTCAGTTGTTCATGTTTTAGCACATGTTTTACTCACATGGTTTATTATATTGTCTTTGTTGGTATATTGATACAATGTGATGAATGTTATTTGTAACACTAAGATGAAACATTTCTTTGACAGCTCCACATTTGCAGATGAAACAGTGCCTAATGTGGCCTGACATACTTTAGAGAATCCTGCAAATGATCACGTTCTGCTAGAATGGGTTAGTATTGAGCCTGAAGCAGCATACAAAAAAAAAAAATCTACTTCCTTTCTTGTTTGTGCATCTGAGCTGCCAGTTGTTTATGGGCAGCCCAGCCAAAACACGTAAAAATGGTGCAGAACAAAGAAGAAGTAGGAAATGAAATATCTTCTATTCTTTTGTGGAGACTGAGGCAGAGTTGTAGGAAAATAAAAATCAAAAGTTGCCATTGCACATGGACTGTGACCAAATGTGTGGGTGTGACACATCCTGATGGAGACTAGTGTTGAAGTGGATTCAGGATTCAGTCTTTCAGTTCTGACCAGTGATTACACCGATGAGCACCTGGACTGGCAATATCTAGTCTCATATGAAGATATCAATATAATATTGATGTATTGCCCAGCCATTTGTATTTGCAGTGGGACAATATTAAGTCTGATGGTGAGAGCCATTTCTTTGAATTTATTAAGTCAGTCTGCTTTCAATTTATATTAATGTAATAAAAAATAAAATGATGAAATGTGGGCACAACACGTATAAAACTATGTCATATACTTAAACTGATACCTCCCTAACAATTTCTTTAGACACAAATCAATCAATCAATCAATCATTTATTTCTATAGCCCTTTACAAAACCCAAAGGTACCCAAAGTGCTTAACAACAGTGTCAAATAACAATGAAACTACATGAAGTACCAAACACAAAAAACAAACAATAAGACAATACAGAAAAGAAAAACAGTGGAAAGTGCGACAGTGCTACAGGGCATTAAAAGCCTTTCAATATAGATAAAATACATTGAAACAGAATAAATCAACATTAAAAAAGGATAGCCCTAGTCGGAATTGAAAGCCAGTCTAAAAAGGTAGGTCTTCAGCTTAGATTTAAAAAGGCAGAGATCAGTAGTGGTGCGAATGTCAGGGGGGAGCTTGTTCCACAATCTTGGAGCAGCAACAGCGAAAGAACGGACACCCCATTGTTTGTATCTCGACCTTGGGACTTCTAACAGAAGCTGACCGGACGAGTGCAGGGCCCTGGCACTATCGCGGATAATTAAAATCTCTAACAAGTAGAAAAGAGCAAGGCCATTAATGGCATTAAAAACAAACAACAAAAGTTAAAAATCTATCCTAAAGCAAACTGGAAGCCAAATAAACATTAATATACAAGCAGAAACTTTGGTAATGCATTTTGTGTCTGTTACTTTAAGACTGCATCAAACAATTTGTAATACACACATTTAAATATGATGTGTAAGTAGCAAAGTAGGCTACCCATTACTGTAGCAGCAAGAAAGGAATAAGCTGTATATATATTTTGAAACAAATTTGAAACCAGATCAAGTTTGCAGAAGGTGAGCAAACAGTGTGTGCTAAAAATAATTACGAGTGTTGTATTTGCATTGAACTAAGTAAGTCAATTTGATTTATATAGCCAAATATCACAAATCACATTGCAAGCATAGTCAAGAGTTGTGCTTCTGGACTTCTGGGCCAAAACACAACATTGCCTTATAATAGGACCATCATCTGGATGATCTGTATATTTCTGTTGCCCAATGGGGGGATATGAAAGCTATGCAAATTTTACTAAAATCAAATTTCAAGTATTTACAGCAGTGGCAGAGGAAGTATTAAGACCCTTAACCCAAGCTAAAGTGCTAATAAACAATGTAAAAATACTCTACAACAAGTAGAAGTGACAAAAGTGCCTGGAGCCCCAAGTGGATAATCCTTGTTTACTAGTCAAAAAGGCTGGGAATCCCCTTCATTTTTAACAGTAGGCCTACATAGTATTTATAAGCACTTTTTAATGTAAAATCTTAGAGCAACCAATAATGACAGCTGTCAGATAAATGTAAAAGTAGCCTACAATATTTCCCTCTCAGATGTGGTACACCTGAAGAAGGTATCAAGTAGCAAACACAGAAATAAGTAAAGTACCCCAGAGTTGTTCAGTACTTCACATCACTGATTGTTCTCATCACTGACAAAAGCAGAATTGTTCAGGTCTTTGTTATTACACTTCTATTTGAGAAAAAACCTGGAAAAGTCACGTGCCTGCTGTCTATTTCCCCCACAACACTCTGCCACTACAAAGAAACAACCTTGCGGAACCAATTTTAAAACCAGTAAGTCATAGCTCTCCTCGCGAAGCTTTCAAAGTAGAGATTTACGAGCGGCACCTAAAGGCAGCAACAGTCCTGCTGCTGCCAGGAGGAGAATCTCTTTTTCTTCTCTTTTATCTGCGCGTGGTAAAAGATGCTGCGCGCTGATTGGCTGCTGCCCGCTGACTTGTGCTCCATCCTGCAGGCCGACTCTCACAGAGCCGGGCTGAGTGCTCAGTCAGCGCTCCTCCCGGTGATCCCCGACACCGCTACCCACCGCTCCTCCTCACACACACACACACACAGACATACACACACACACACACACACACATACACACACACCCATGAGTGCGCGCTGCGTCTGTGCGCACCACCGGCTGCTGCAAGCTGCCGACTTCACCTGAACGAGCAAAGCGGGGAACAGAACAACTAAACAATGCGTGCATATTGCATTATGCGATACCGCAGGTTATTACTACTTTTGCGCTCTTTGAGGAGGTAACGGGGGAGGTGTACGCTTGCATGCCATCACCATGGATTGCATTTTTCTTCTGATATGGACTTTACCCATCCCGCTGGTCGGCTGCACCTCAGTCAAGCTCCTGTCTACCCTCTTGTCCTGGAATATTATCAAGGCATGTGACACTTCCTTACAAACGTATACACTCTGAAATCCATCACATGCACCATTCTAGTTTGGGACCAAAACAAACGTGTCTCTTTTCTGCATCAGCAACAAAGTGGTGTGTGCACTGCTGTGGTCACTGATTGTGGTGAAAAGAAAGACAAGTGATTGTCATCCCAAATTAGACGCGAGTGCACCTCATGTTTCAACAGAGGAGCTCCATTTATCATTATTTATCTTTTGGCTTCCACTTCTTGCAGTGCTTGCAACCTGTTGCTACCTGTTCGTTTATATCTTTCTTTTTTTTTGCAGACGCTGCACATTTACTGCTCTCACACCTCCCACACCGTTACGGCCAGCTATTCTCCCAGCGACAGCCACGGATTAAATCATGGTGAGTGCTTGTCTTTTGACATCTCTGGATGTTTCTTCCAGCTGGCTTGATTCCACGTTTGTAGAGAGAATGTGAATAGACTGAGATATATGGCAGTGATGGGTTCAGTTATTGGACCAGTGGCTGCCAAAGATGATCTTGAATATTACACTTTTTATAATTCTACCATCAAATGGGGTGTCATGTCTACATCTTACTTGATGCTGTAAAAGAAAAAAGTTAGGAAACCACTGCTGCAATGGCTGGAGACAGGCCAATGAGTGCAGGGATTCCCTCTGGCTGCTTTGACCCATAGAAACCAAAGACACAAGTTAGGATGATTTACATACTTTGATTTACTGAGGGAAGAAGGGAGGTGGACAGTTTTCCTCTGGTTGTGAAGAAAGCATCCCGATTCTCCCCATAGTCACATTGCTGTTGGGTATAGGTGAAGAACATAGACAGTCAGGACCACTGTCACATTGCCAAGGCTGAAAGAGAGTTTGTTATAAAACTTAATGGTGTTTCAAGTTTCTGCTTTTAATGTGGAGTCTCACACCGCTCCGCTGTGTTGAAAAGGTTATTAAATAAATCATTTTAGCATGTTATCTGACTGGAACACCATGACAACTGTGTGAAATCAGAACATCATATATTCACAACCTCTGGTTCTGAAGTATTAACCCATGTGATGTATCGTGCTGGAGTTATGGCTTCTGTTAAAAGCCATCTGTGATCCATATGAAGTGCTGCGCTCTGAGCAACAGCTGAGCACTGAACCTTTCACTCCAGCACCAGATTCTCATCTCAGTGACGGGTTTTGTTTCTTATTGGCAGATCGGTTTAGATGCTGGTAATGAATGTTGTGTTCCAGCTGCATCTTGCAAAAACGTGACACCATGTGGAGCTGCTTCGATCACATCTGTGATGTTTGATATCAGATTGCTTTTATCAGTTATTTGAACTGTCAACAGCAATTGATTGTAAATAGTGCAGAGGCTTGTAGCTTTCTTTTAAAGGGGTAAAAGAGTGTATCCACCAACATTAGCTTTACAGCAGTAAAAGTAGAATGCAAAGTAATTTAGTATGGTGTCATTAGCTACAGTATTTCCACTGTCTCCACTGATATGTATAAGGAATGACTAAATGCAAATGTTCGCACTCCTCCTTGGCCAAATACACTTAGGAAAATGTTGGAACTAATCAACTGAAGTAAAAGGAGTTGATGCAGGATGTTATAAAGTGTGAATGCCAAACAGCAGTCACTGAATAGAGTATTTGATGTTGGCACTCTTACGTGACTTCCTTTCCATCATTCTTCTCCTCAGACTACGTGTTTGTAACCCCGGTGGAGGTAGACTCTGAGGGAGGATACCTGACCCACGATGTGACCAGGCAAATCCATCGCAACAGGAGGTCGCTCTCTTCTTCCCTGCACTACCGGCTCTCTGCCTTTGGGCAGGACATGCACCTGGACCTGCATCCGTCCCCTGTGGTTGGCCCGGGGTTCACCGTGCAGACGCTTGGCTCAGATGGCATCGCCACAGTGATGGGCGATGTAGAGTTTCACAACTGCCTGTATCAGGGATTTATCCGTAACCTGTCGGCCTCCTCTGCAGCCATATCGACGTGCTCTGGTCTGGTAGGTGACTGCCAGGAACTTAATGGCTATTGAGACACTGTGAGCTTTTGTCATGTTGTTTTACTCTAAATTGCTGACAGGGTTATCTCCTTAAGCAAATTACATGGTTTCTACATGGTTTGAGAAAATCATCCCTTGGGTTGATGAAACATTTCCAAACCAGTCTAAGTTAAATCAAACATTTTCATTTTCTGAAAAGTTTAGAGGACATTGTGAAAACAGGCTTTCTGCTCCACCCCTACCTCAAGCTCCATCCCTTTATGCCCTTAAAGCCCTCTGTCCTCCAATGACCTGATTGTTTTGATGCTTCATTGTCTGCACAATGCAGACCTTGGTTATATGGGTGAACTGTAACATGACATCATTACCCATGAGTGTAAGCATCGGTTTCTCGTGCTTTGTGAGGCACTTCTTTGAACGTTGGGAGGAGCGGAAAAAGAGAATGGAAGGATGAAAGGAGGAGAGCAGATGAGGAGAGAAATGTTACATTGCAGTGACAGTACAGCACATGAAAACGGAAAACACAAAATTCAGCTGAAGTGTTTATTGTTGCGCCAGCACACATGACAAACACACCCAGCGTATTGATCAGAGAGGACTGTCTGAGGAAGACTAGATCGACTCATTTTCTCACCACATGTAAATCCTGCAAGAGCTAATTTTGTTATCTTGTTGCGGATGGTGAATTTACAGAAAGAAAGATTGATCCACACTGGCTTTGTTAGTGGTGAACAGTCTAGCTGGCCCACAAGTCCAGCTGTTGACACCAGCACTAATTGTATGATTGTCTGCAAGTGGAGGACTGGTTGTGTGGCCTTGTGGAAAAGTGTCTTCATCACATTTTCCATGTTGTTGCCTTTGTTTCTTTGTGTCTTTGCTAAGTTTTGGTCACTGTTATTTCCAGTTTTCTTCAGTCACCACACCCACTGGTGTGCTAGGTATATAAACATTAGAAAAAACAGCTCAGCATTTTGGGAAATTTGGATTCTTTCAAAGAATGAAGAGAAAAGATCAATAACTTCAGCTCTGTGGTTACCGAGCCGGAATCGGGACAGGTTTAACCTAGCTTTAGCCCCATTAGTGACGTAAGCGCTTAGCTAAGTAGCCTACTTTGTGATTTGGGCACATTGTTCCCAATGCAAACCTCTAAGGCCCAGACGCACCAAACTGACTTTAAAGAACTAGCGGCAATGAAAGCCCACTTTTGCGTTGCCTCATGTCGCTTGTGTCTCCGCCAAAAACTTTCTCATGAACACACTGCAAAGACTACAGCTGATGGCCAACTAGCACAGATGTCCTGTGCCTGAATGAGAGGAAATAATCTACAAGTGTTGGTAGTCTATGGGTATTCGTCACTCAAAAGGGGAACTGGAAGACTGTTTTCACGCTAGTTAGCCAGTTAGCGCATTAACAACACAATTTTGAATTAAACTTTGTTAGCCTTGAGCTTACACGTTTTCCTTCAGACAGAAGACATCTGTGGGTTTATGAAAATACCTTGAACCTGTTGCTGTATGCTGCTTAGCTGGTGCTCCAGCTAGCCTAGCTTACAGGCTGGAAACACCGGGAACAGCTACTGTTCCAAAGTGATAAAAAAACCTACCAACACCAAACTCACTCATTAACATATTGTATCTGGTTTGTTTAACCCATACAAAAATAGAAATGTAAAAGCAACATTTTGTGTTTTCAGGGTGTTATGTGGTGCAATTAGCTAACCATATTGACATAGGCTGAAAGTGCTGCATAGGAGTAGGCTACTGAGTGAATGGACGAAGAGTTGTTTGTCAAGAATAGCAGCAATTTATGTCATCGTAAAACCAAAAATTGTATTTTCACATTTCGGTCCAGTCATAGCCGTCCTTTTTCAATTTGAAGAGAGCCAGGTTAGCTAGCTGTTTTCCTCTGCCTCCTCTTTTTGCTTACCAAGCTTAACATGTTGTGACTCCAGCTCTGTACTTCATGCACGGGCATGAGATTTATAGCGAAGTTCTGTGACAATTTAAACCATTAAAACAATTAAATAAAATTCCCAATCTTTTCATGATGTGCTGACTTGACTTTCACTCTTAGGAAAACCAAATCACATAATTGGTGATGTCAGTGATGCTATGTTTGGGCTTGAGTTATGGACTTTCATTGATTTGTGTTAACTCTTAACATTTAAGGTTCAGAAATTTTTCCACCACAAGTACTCTGTAATTAGGCCTACAATATGCATTCATTCGTGGTTTATGAGGTGCCTGGACCCTCTGGCCCACCAGCACTCACACATTCCTTGACATATCCCACACCAGCCTGGACCAGATGGACACACTACACCTCCATAAAAACCATACCTCCATTTATCATCCAGGCTTCATACCTCCTCCTTGTGCGCCTGCCCTGCTCTTTTGTCCTCTGTTTGCCCTGCCTCTACATCTCCTCTTGTTTGCAGCAATTAAAGCCAGGGTGAAGTTTGAGCCGCCTCGCTGGCACTGCTAATCTTTGCATTGTCCCTTTCATTAGGCTAGCTCCCACTCACAATAAAACACCACTGACCCGTTCACTTAAAAGCGCTGCGAGAACACAATGTGATTGGGTCATGATTGCATTTGAATGGGCCGGGACGAACACTTTGATCTATTTTTTACTCCTCACAAGCTTTTGCATTGTTTTTTTTCTTCTTCTTCCTGTTCCAAGTGCCACCCCAGGGTCATCGTTGGTTGGATGTTCACTCGGCCTGTTAAATGGACTCATGTTGTTATATCTCTGGCAGATAAGCATCATTGTTAGAAAAATAAAAGTTGAATGTAATGACAAGTGCTTCGAAAGTGAATTCTGGGCCTTTTCGTTACTCCCTCTGTCGCCTTCTCTTAGTGCATCAGTCTGTGTGTCATTGTTGGACTGCTGCGAAGCTTAGAACAACGAAAGCAGTTGACCCTTGCTTTTCATCTAGGCCTCTACCCAGAATATTTGGATTAAGTACAAATGAGGAAAGAGCCATTCAAGCCTGCTTGATGCAGTGATGGGCTCGAGAGAGAGATTAAGGTGGGATTTAAACAATGCAAAGAGGAAGAAGTCAGAAAAAAAGAAAAGAAGATGGGGAAATCCAGGAAAACACAAGAGAGAGAGAGAAAAGCAAAGAGAGTGAAATAATGAATGAGAAGTGAGCCAGGCTGGGCTGGGAGCGCTGCGCTAGAAAGAGAAAGTGTTGTGCAAGAATAATGCGAATTCATTGTCTGGGTGGAAGCTCCCAGGGAGGCTGGATGGTCTCTTTATAGAGAGTTGGAGAGATGGACTGTTTATATCAAAGGGCTTTGGAGGAGAAATGGGGTGAAAGCAAGAGAGGGGGAGAAAGAAAGAAAAAGAGCTCCCTCGTACTTCATGTCATTGTCTCCTTTCAACAGTGCAGAGGAAAGAGGAGAAAAGGGAAAAGAAAGTGTCTGAAATAGGGTTTTTGGACTTGACCCTGCTTGCTAATAGCAGTAGAGATATCAGCACCAGCTACTGGGCCAAACTCTTTTTTTTAACATTCACCCTGGCCTGGGCCAAGCAGATGGAAGTGGGATTCCGCTGTTTAAATGAAGACCAGGGCGAGATGGTATTAAGAGCAGGGCCGGATGGATGGATAACTGGCAAAGAGGGATTTTCTACTGTAAATCCCCATTAATTGAACATGGTGTTATTTGTTGCTTTTTGATTACACTCTCCGTGTCCTTATGAAGCACCACGCTCATGTTTTCGAGTGAAATGAAGTTGTCTGTTTCTTTTGCATGAGAGATGAAAGGATGTCGTTTCAGATGTAATGCTCTCTGATTTGAAAGAGGAGGGGTGGAGCATCCTCTCTCTTTCTTCTTTTGAGGGTTTCTCATCTGAGGTCTCTTTTCTGGTTGACCCCAATCCTCTCTGCTCGTGCGTATGGGGGTGGGTGGTTGAATGGTGTCAACCTGGACTCTCACAGGTCCTAGTATGAAGTGAAGGTTCTCTGTGAATGCGGAGTAGAGAAGTAATTTACTGCTCCCCTCTGTCCTTCCAGCCCCTTCCCAGGATAGGATTCTTCTCTCTGGGGTGAAGAGGGCAGAATGGAGACCTGCGCTGCCGGGCCTGTGCTGGTGCCCGTGAGAAAAATAGTTAAACTATTTATCCTCAGAATGTTATTGGAATGTTGACACTTGTTTGCAGCTTGAAATGAAAAATGAAAAACTACAGTAGACAGATAATTAAAATAGTGAAAATACACCAAAGGATTTGCACTGATCTAAGGCTACACACTTTCTAGAACAGTAGGAAAAATAGATACTTAAAACAGATCAGTATGTCAGTATTTTCTGATTGATTGAATAATTCTTTGGAGTACCAGAAAATGGCAAAGACGAACAATCAAAAAAACACATCAGTGTCCATGGTATGAAGATGACACCTTCAAATTGCAACTTTTTTTTTTACGACCAACAGTGTGTAACCCAAAGATGTTAAATTTAGATTTTCAGTGCTTTAAGTCAGACAAAAGAAGAAAATCCTAAAAATGGGTGAAGTTGGAACCATCAAGTGTTTGGCTTTTGTGCTTGAACTGAAAGGTCCAGTGTGTAGGATTTAGAGGGGTTTAAGAAATTTGAATATTGTATATTAGGTATACAATAAATAAGAATTGTCATGTTCTCTCTACCTTAGAAACATTGTTATATCTATATAGGGAGTGGGTCCCCATCCACGGCCATGTTGCCTAGCCTTGTTTCTCGCCTAAAACTGACAAACACTGGCTCTGGTGCCATTGGCGTTTTGGAAGCAATATCTGCCCAGCACCAAATTGCCTCACTTAAACATCATCTGAAATATCTTTTCCTGCAGATGAAATCATCTGAATTTGTTTTTTCCCTGCTCCCAGTTGGCTATACTATGGCTATGCCATATTTAAGACTCATGGGCAATGTCAGTGTTGGAGTGATATATACTGTGATTATCTTATGGTGGTCATGTTTATAATTTGCATATACAATTTGCATTATTTGCATTGGACTTTGTGAGCTTTAAGAAATACATTTGCTGCAACATTTTTAAAGTTGCCCTGTGTTACTGCTTTAAATATAACACCTTAGGCCATTACTCACATGACATGTCTTCACTACTGAAACATTTGAGTGTTGGATACACCCCATGCTGGGCTGACTTTTGGGGCTGTGGCTGAGCCGACCATGACCTTTACTGTGACCTTTCCCAAGCCCCTGTAGGCCAGGTCAGAGACAGGTTAGACTCTATGGAAACTGAGCTCAGAGGTTCAGAGTGACCAATAGGTACTGTTAAAGGGATCAGTTTTTCTCTTACTGTGGCGTTCTCTAAGTACTTAGGTTGATACACTGTGTGCATAGTGGATGGTATCAAGTTGTGAGGAAGCCAGGTGATGTAATAAAAATAAAATCTGTGAAGGAAGGAAGTTGAGGTGCATGGATAAGAAAAACACAGGACTTTTACCATTGTTTGTGTCCCGTGTGAAGCCAAAAGTCAATGTTGAGTTATTTTAACAATGTAATTAATGTGTCATATATCACATTATGTTAATAACAAATTTACTTATTTTAACCCAAACTAGGATGCTTTTTCTAAACCTCACCAAGTACTTTTGTTGCCTAAGCCTAATGAAGTGGTTTTGGTGCAACTGTGACCATTTCACAACGTTATCCTAAACTCTTTAGGATAACGCAATTTCATGAGCAACCACATAGCTTGCCTGTGTTACACCTTCACTACTTCTCACAAGATTTGTGAAAACTGACTGTTATCCAGATACATCTCGTGGAAACTGTTTAACCTCATTTTTGCACTCTTCATGAACTTGTTGTAGGATTTGTGATTGGTCTTACAATGGTGTTCAACATCAAACTTAGCTTCATCTGTTTGCAGAAAAGAACCTTTAATCTGCCCCCCGAGGTGCGACTAAGAGTCTATCCATTTTTCCTGAAACTTCCCTTTCTCCTCAACCACACATCAGTTTCCCTGGTGGCCTTTTCATCTCACTTTCACATCAAACTACCAAGTCGTCTACTAAAATTGCTAATAGCATTATCATTGATGACCGCACATTGTTCCTGCAACACATACAAGGAGCCATTAGTTGCCAGGCAGCCAGTAGCTTTCTACAAGTTGTCCTTTCTAACCTGACAGACGCTACTTATGGGGCACAGTTTGACACAGTAGCCGAGTAGTGTATTAAATGGAAGATAATTAAAATCAAAGTGGAAATAGATCACAGATGGTTTAAATGTAAATATAATGCTATATATAATATAATTAAATATAATATGCAGTTCATGTCATGTTGAAGGGGGCCACACAAAATGATTCTGACAGCTGCCATTGGCCTATGGGTTGCACTTTAAGCAACTATGGCCCCTTTCACATGAAGATTGTGCTATAGGGCCGCTGTCCATTCTTCATCCCACCTTTGCATTTTCACACAGAACCAACCAACAGCAGCATCATTTCGCTCCAGTGTGTGATTTTAGACAGCATGCTGGCATAGTGGAATCAAAAGAGGCGTTGGCTCCCTGACCCTCATTGTTTTCCCAATTTGTGGACATTTTTGACCAATGCTCTTCGTCTATGAGTTAGCCATCTAACTGCTTCCAGCTGCTTTTAAAATCTTCCACAGTGGGTCGAAGGCATAACACGTCTGAAAGTCACACCTGTGCCGCCCATGATTCTGTCCTGCCAGCTGTCCAAATTTATACTGACAGCGTTTTAGTTCTGTTACTACCTCTGATACTGGCTTAAAGGCGAGACAACTCTGTTCACCAATTCCATGATTGTACCTTTTATACAGAACAGTTAGGTGGCATAACAGCATGGAATTCTTGCCATGAAGAGGCAGTGTAAAAGAGGCATATGTGTTAGAGGGTAGTAACAAATGATTTATTTGGTTGTGTGGCTTGGAGAACTTGTTGGTTTAGACCATCTTTTAGAAACTAAATTTATCATGAGATGAGGATCCGTCCGATACAGTCTGATCTGGCTCAGCAGGCAGCATTAATTGAGTGATCACATTGTGTGTTTAAAAGTAGTTTTATCGCAGTGTATGTTTGAAGTTTACATCACAGTGTCTCGGTTCCCTTTCCTTGTCAGTTGCCTCTGTTTACATTTCTGTAGTAACGTGGCTTTAGTCCAGGTGAGCTTCTAATAATGCAAACTCTTAGAAAACATTATAAACTAAACATACTTAACCATTAACCATGGTTAATCTCGGGAGACTTCTTGGATGTGTCGGCCTAATGACCCAGCAACCCCCAGGTATCACAGTTTACAGCTCAAATGTGTGTTTGCACACCCATGTGTGAGAGAAAAAACACTAGAGAAAGTGTCAATACACACCTCCTCCTTTCTCCCCTTCATCTTTCAGGCAGCTCAGATCAAACCTGTCTGATGGTTGTCGTTGACACGGTGCCGCGTGTTGTGGCAACCAGCAGTGACCGTTGTAAGAGGGAAGCTCAACCTACGACCTCTGTCTGTCTCTACCAGGCACATAGCTCCCTGTGGTGTGAAGAATGCGTTTGCTCTTTTCCCGGGGTCTCGTTATTGATGCTGCATGTAGTCTGGCCTCTGCAGGGCTTGCGGTTGTAGAGCACATCACTATGTGAATATATGAGAGTTTGCGCTCCATTACTTGTTGGGAAAATGTGACATCCTGTCTTGCAAAACTGTTGCTGGCATCAAAGCCTCTTAAGTCCTTTGGTTGTTTTGTACAATTGAATATGTATGACAGGAACAATTGATGATTTAAAAGTCAGTTCTACTCCAAAACTGCTGTATGGGATTTTGAAATGACATTCAAATATCTGAAAGAGTGTCCGTAAACTACATCTGGAAAGTGAAACCGTTTGGCCAAAAGGCATACATTTAAACACTCACTTGTTCTGTTTGAATATTTAACATGTGTAGATGTTGTAATCCCATTAGACTCCTTGTGGAGCTGAGACAATATATGATTACTCATCCGTAGGGCTGGGAACCGAGACAACATATGATGTGTGTGTGTTTGTCAGTGTGCTCCAAATCCCTTAGGCTTTAGTAGAGTTAAAATGACACTTGAATGACCGATTTCCAGCCAGCAGTCAGGCCATTTGTACCTGTCTGTTTTCTGTAAAGGCCAACAAATTGGAACGTCTCCCTACTACAATATGCCTCTCTGGCTTGGCCATAATTCAGCGACTGGGCTGGGCCACAGAGGAGCTCAGAGCTTGGCGCTACAAGAGGAGAGTGGCCCGGAGCCGTTCCCTGGTGGTCTGGACGCTGACAGTGATGTAGTGCCCACTGTTAGATGCCAGCAGGAGAGGGGGGTCAGGCTCTCAGCATGGGTGTGGGATGTTGTGTGTGTGAAAGGGAGAGAAAAAAAACAGAACGTCTGCGTGCCTGCTTGTATGTGTGTGTGCTTGTGTGTCCTTTCTAGTCTGTGCAAGGTCTTTCTCACACAAGACTAATGGCTGGTGTTGAGGTCCTCAAGTGGATGCTGCAACTTCCACAAACAGAGCCCATACATCAAATCTGACCCACTATTGTTGCCAATGCACTATATTCACTGGTGCTGTGGTAAAACAGCCCAGACTTATGGTAAAAAAACAAGTACTGCCAAGTTCATGTAGAGTATCAATGTATTTTCTTATTTAGTCTTTGTTGACTGCGATGACAGCTCAGTTCAGACTATGTGTTGTGTCATTTCCACAATTGTCTACATGGGCTATGCTCTCTTCTGGGATCTGTTGATATTGTTGCTTATGTGACAAGTTTTGTTTGTAAAGATAGTTAGAGGCTGGGTTAAGTGGCACTTCTTTGGACTGGATGACAAATGAAATGAAAATGGATGTATGGTCTCTCAAGACGAGGCTGGATGACCTGTCCACATTGAGTAAAAAGCAAAGTTTACGTTGTTTTTTCGAGTGTCTAGCTCTGCAGGTGCAGGGAAATGTCAGTCATCATGAAACATTAGTAGTCGTAGGTACAAGAGGTCAATAAACTACAGTAAATACAGTAAATATTTCTTGGTGTTTGATACATAGCAACAGTGAAAGTTTTATTTGAAAGCGTGGAAATTAAGTGAAGGAAGAGATCATCTATCATTCTTTTGCATCTGTTGTTTAGAACTTGAACCAGGTTTTGGTCAAACTCATCACATTTCTTTTCGGAAATTACATTGCCTCCATCAGTGCAGACACTAAGGGGAATGGTGCAGTAAGAAGAAACCATAAAGAGTAGCCAAAGTAGGGACATGTGGAATGTGGAGAAAACAGTGGATTTGGAGCTCTCGCGAGCCCCCCTCTGTCTGACATTCTGAAAGGGGCTTTTCACCTCCATCGTCCTGTATGAACAGGACTTTTGAAGAAGAACACAGCTAGCTCAAAGACGAATTCTGGTGTCTTTCAACCGTGGTCTTATACTCATAATTAGGGATGCACTAATCTGACTTTTCAGTCCAAAATGCCAGAACAGATACCTCAGCTTTGGGCATTGGCAGATACAGAGCACCAATCTGATACAAGTGTTTAATTGATAACATTGTGTGAAAGAGACTGGGATGATTCTTTTATGTGTAAGGCCACATGTGGCTTGACTTAAACATTGCCTTCCTAACTTTGTAAAACAAAATGTAACAAATAAATACATAGATATAAATTTGAAATATCACCGAGCAGTTTGTTGTTAGCTCCCTCAACTGTCTCCTTAGAATATAACTCAGTCTTTCACCCTCTGTTGCCTTAATGACAGGACACTCTTTTGGTATATGCAGGGGCTGTTCATGTTCAGAGCAGTATGGGTTTTGGTGGGCTTCATAGTTTTTGTTTTTTTTTTCACTGGAAAATTGTAGTTATCACCTTTTTTATACCCCAGCGGAGCTATCAGACCTGTGTTGCTCCAGGTTGGAGCCAGGAAGGATAACACATGGTGACACGCATGGTGCAGCTCCTTGAATGGCCACTAGAGGCTGCCTCCAAAGGCGAGTCAATCCCTGCAGAGCCCCCATGTAAAAATGCCCAACTTTACAGGAGACGTAAAAGTTTGTAACCTTGTAGAACAAGCAGTTAATGTCTCTAGAGCAAACTTTCACACATTTAAATTTTGTTTTGACTAAAAGTTGTACACAATGGAGGGTGTGGCCATTTGAGTGACAAGCCCTCTGACAGGCGTCTCCCCTGTCTATGAGTCATAGCCACCCTTCGCTCCTCCACAACTCTACCCATTCATCCTAATACATTCACTTAAGGCTCCGAATAATCCAAGATGGTGATGGCCAAAATGCTGAACTCGAGGCTTCTAAACATGGGTCCACAAACAAATGGGCGATGTCATGGTGGCTACGTCCATTAGTTTTATACAGTCTACAGTCTTAAACAGGTATAAAAAAAAGTTCTTGAAAGGGATCAGTACTACTTTTTTCAGCCCTGGAATTGTGTGAAAAATGAGAAGTAATCTGTGACTGAATTAATTCATGCCCTTGAATATACTATAGTATTTTATCACCAGTGGATATGGCAACCTATTATAGAAACAGTGTTTTCCTTTTTGCGTCCATTATAACCTTCAGTTCATTCAGCTCCTCTGGGTGTTAGGGTGTGGCAGGCAGATATGTAGAAATAGCAAACTTCCCATCTCTGCAACCTCCACCTTTCCAGCTCCATGTGCTAATGCTGGAAAATGGAAAAATTTCAACCAAACAAATCACAACACATTTATGTGCATTCCAGCAGAGTTAAATTCATTAAATTACCCTTTTACATCATTTGCATCACAGCATCTCTGAATTTTTAAGTCAGTAAAAGGGTTAGGGCTGCACTGTAACCTAGTTAAAGAGCAATTAACAGCACTTTGAAGGAGGACATTTCCATTTGTATGGGCTGGTGTGGGAGTAGTCCTCCTGTTCCCTACTGTGTCCTCATGGGATAGTGAGTGGGACCGTGCCCAAAGGCTCCAAATGACAAAAGACTCATCCAACACCATTAGTTTCTCTCTTTGTGTCTGCCCACCTCTGCTTTGTTCCCCAGACATGCTCATAGGGTGTCAGTAGGTTGTTCAAAGGCAATTAGTGAACCAAAACAAGACCCCGGGCTATTGACACATTGTGATCCTAATCAGTTGTACATGACGAGGGTTAGAGACATACTACCAATAATGGAGTGGTTGCAAATGGCTGCAGTTCACCAATCCTGTTGTACTTCTATGAGCACAACTGTGCGCTCTGAAATACACTCATTTGAAGTTAAAGGAGGAGAAACTTAACAGATGCAATGACAGGGCATAACCCTGTCATTGCTGCTTGGCTCTTGTCTGTTGTGCCACCTTCTTCTGATCCAAGATCCAAAATTACCATCTCTTTTCTACCCGGTTCTTAACCCATTTTAAAGACACATAATTCTCTTGAGCAAACTGTAATTACTCAGATTGTGATTCTATTGAATAAGTTTGATGCCTGAGGGGCCCTCTCTGCTCCTGTATGATTTTTTCCCCCTCACCACACACTGTTCACGTGACTCACTGCTGAGCTGGAGAGCAGATGTGCTTTAGAGCTTGGTAATCACCGGCTTGGGGCTTCTCGCCGCTCGGCACTAGTCTTTAACAGCATGTAAGCACTTACTCATTTGCCTTATAATATCATGGTAGGAAACCTTAAAAGAGACTACATTATACAGAGACAAGCTAAAGATGCTGTCTCCCCTGACATACACCGTTATGTTGCCAAAGAGAATGAGCTGCTTGTTGAAGCGTCTTGGATCGGCTTTACCCAAGGAAAAGTCTTGAGGGAGTTTTTTAACCCTCATTTTTCTTATGTAGAAACTAGTGTCATTGCTGACTGGAGGTGGCCTGGTTCAACCTCTAATCTGACTGTGTGAATCTGTGTGAGAGTCACAGAAATATTTGAGTCTGCATGTGAACGTGGGAGAAAAGTTAAGTGGTGTTTAGCAGAGATAGCTCATCCCTTTAATCTAGCCAAGTCTTACAAGTGTTAATGTACGGAGATAACTAGAGGTCTGCTTTATCAATGCTACAGCTGGCCTTTCTCTGGTGTGTGGAGGGCGCTTAAACTCTGTGAAACTCTATACAGCTCATCTGTTTTTTTTTATTGCACATCATTAAAGGAATAGGCCAGCACCTGAGCACTGAGTTTGACACAGGCATGTGGTGTTGGTCCACTGATGAAGTTCTGTGTAGGGCTGCAGTAGGTGATGTTTTACTTTGCTGGGTCTAAAAGGCAGGTAACTGTTATGTTGTATTAGTTGTTCTGTCCTCGATATTCATGAAAACACAAAGCACATGCTGACAAGAGAAAATTGAATCCACACATACACACACGGCACCATTATTACCATCCCTACAGATGGAATAAATTTCCTGTCATTATCATCACAGACACTTCCATCTGCTAACTGCTGGAAAAGAAAGTGTAGAGCTGGCAGATGTGATACAGCAAAAGAGAGATACAGAAAGAGAGAGTGTTATGGATGTGAGTTGTAGGTTAATGAAGTAACTTCAGACAGTTGGGCTTTTTTATCGTGTTATTGTTGGAATGCAGTTTCCAGGCAGGTTGGGCATTACTCACTAATGACATCACCTTTGTATGATGATGATTTGGATGAGCTAGAATTAGACGTACTAGAGTCTGGTAGATTTCCAGTTCTGCTGGTCCGGTCCAGTGTACAAGCTTAGACCGGTTTGATTTTATGCAAACCGGCTGAACCGTCATTTGTCATTATGGCATGTCATGGCAAATTAATAAGTAGCCAACATCAGCAATCTGTGCCAACGCCATCACAGTGCAAGAAGAAGAATTGATAGAAAGCAGGAATGAAAGGCAAGGAGGAAAAGATGATTCACTCTGTTCCTACCACCACAGTCCCTGCAGCACTGGTTGAGCAAAGCACTCTTGTTGCTAAATGGATTGCCCACATCTTGCTTCTGGGTAGCCACACCAGCTGTTTGTAGTGCTGTCCTTAACTATGCCTGCATCAGCAACCTCTGTTGACAGTAGCCCCTTTTACACTGCCAGATTTTTGGCGAATGTTGGACCGTTTTGCTGGCAAGCTGCGAGTGTTTAGACACACAGAGCCGGATTGGTGAGTTGATCCGAGGTGCCCAATTTTCCACCTCGTAGGGTAGTCATATTGGCCGAACCCTTTTAGTTTAAAAGGACCGAGGCACCCTTCCGCCACGGGAGGGGCTGTTGAAGACTTGTGGGAAGAGCTGTTGATGACGTGCAACCCACTGGCGGTGGATAAACAGGAAACAGCTGATAGCAGGAATGAGCAGCTAGTACTGGTAGCAAGAGGGAAACGTAAACGTGACAGACACTGTAAAGATGCGCAACAGGGGAGACAAGAAATTGCGCACCTGACGGGCCGAGTTACGAGAGAATTGCTGAAGGACTGACCAGCCGCAGCTTCCCTCGGAGAACGTCACTGTTAACGTGACACTCTGAGCTACACGTTTTGTTACTTGCTCACGCCCCCATTGCCCCGAAAAAGGTGCATTCTGTATGAACAAAAGTAGGCAGGCGGCATTTTTCTGCACTCCCCGATTTTGTTTTTATACTGCCAATGCTGAAAGAAGACTGATTGGCCTTTCCTGCAAATTTGCACAATTCATATTTAAAAAGGGCTAGTGTTACGGTGCTAACTCCAACTTGTATTGCAATAGTAATAAGCAATATGACAACATGATTAATGTGGTATTATATTTGTTTATAATCAGAATAACACAGTGTCTGACAGGCTGTGTGCAATTTACTGCCGAGCCAAGCACCAGCAACATGAGGGAGATCAAATTTCAGTGAAAGTGGGCGGGGGGAAGCACAATATGTTTGTTTACTAGAAAGTTTATGTGTTTTTTGGGGAGACGAAACGAGACAAAAGGGCTCTCTCATCTTATCTCTCTCTCGGGAAAGTGTGCCATTATTCTGCCTTGCCTGTTTGTATAAACTCAACTCAACTCAACTCAAACTTTATTTATAAAGCACATTTAAAACAACCAAGGTTGACCAAAGTGCTGAACAGGTCAATAGAAATAAACAAGCAAATACAATGAGGTACCTAATAGTACACCACAATAATAACCATAAGATACATAAAATAC
>NC_065506.1:10631557-10727987 GCF_006386435.1 Epinephelus moara | reverse complement strand
ATGGTTGTTTGTCTCTATGTGTCAGCCCTGCGATAGTCTGGCGACCTGTCCAGGGTGTACCCTGCCTCTCGCCTGATGTCAGCTGGGATAGGCTCCAGCCCCCCTGCGACCCTCAAGAGGATGAAGCGGTTAGAAGATGAATGAATGAATGCATAACCATTACTCATTTCCATGTATTTTTTTTTTTTTGTCAAGGAGCCACTGGAGAGGTGCTAAAGAGCCACATGTGGCTCCGGAGCCTCAGGTTGCCTACCCCTGGCCTATGTTAAAATACAGTATAGCTGTTTCATTAGGTGATTGGGCATTATCGGGCCACATGATTATGTGCATTCATTTTCTGTCTCCATTACTAGCAGCCACGACTAACAATTAAAAGCTTTGAGATGATTAAGTGTTTTTATTAAGAGAAAATTTCTTTTTTTCCCCGTCATGATTTCAGTGTGCACACAACATTAGCGTCACATAGCCAGCTACAAGGTTACTTCGAGGCAAAGTATCATGGGAGTAAAGTTAGAAATAAATAGACTTGGGATAGTTTTAAATCTTTTTTAATGTGTTGTCATGTATGACAAAGCCCAATATTAAACTTTTAGTAGACTACTTGATTACTGTAATCAAACTATTGAAACAGCATTTGTATCGGAATGACTTTGTCCCAAACATTTTGATCCATATAAGCAGTTGATCCCCGTAACCTTGATCACTAAAGCGGTTTTTACTGTACAATATAATCTTATATTTAGGTGTAAAACTCTTATTTTCATGTCATATTAATAAGCTCGGTCTAATTTTCTAAAGCCGTTGGTTGAGGGGAGCAAAAATTATGAAATTATCTCTCAGTGTTGCGGGATGATAACACTGATAATGTTTGACAGAAGGAGCTGTCAAAAAAATCAAAAATTAAAAGTGTTTCATCTTTAAAAGAGGAATATTTGATGAGGTGTATATTTTTACAGGTCAGGTCCGTTGTAAATGCCAGACAGAAAGACAGATGAAAAGATGGGTAAATGAGAGGCGACAGCAGTGTGTGCTGATGGGAGACACCTCCTTTGACCTCCTCGAGCTCTGTTTTGAATTCCAATCTATTTTGGGAAGCGGCAGTCATTTTTGCCAAGGACCTTCTCTTTCTTAATTCAAGTCTTTGATTTGATATATTTTATTCATGGCCCAGGGGGTACATTTTCTTTCCAACCTTGTGCTCGCAGGTGGAGCCTTTCATTGCGATGCCGGGGGAGCAGGTAGCTGTGAAGTATCTAGCTCAAGGTTGTTTTGGCAGGTACTGATGTGCTGGAGTTCAAACCATTGACGCTGCAGAACAAAACTTTCAACCACTGGACCATGTGGACCTTACATGTAGTCAAAATAATGAAGTTTGACAGTTAACTTCCTGTAAAAGGAACCATGGAAGATTGATGGATGGAGAGGATGATTTATGAACAGATGAAAGATGTGCTGGCAGCTGGACGGTTAGAAGGATGGATGGATGGAAGGACAGAGGGATGGATGGATGGTTGGAGGGATGGATGGGGCTGATGATGGCAGCCTGCCATGTATCCAGGCACTGTTTTGACAACAAGAGCCTCGCCATGGCTTCCCTTTTGTCTTGCCTCTGTTTATTTTGCCACCTGCTATACTCTGGGGGGAATGGGGTCAGCTCAACAGGAGCAGGGCCCTGTCACACACACACACACACACACACACACACACACACACACACACACACACACACACACACACACCTCAGTAGGTTTCTGGGGAAGTATATGACACAGACATGTACACAAAAAGGTCAGAGGTCATTGGGTCAATGGGTGCACGTATGTGTTTTTGATAAACTCAGTGAGCATCTGCTCCTATGGATGTGTGTGTGTGTCTGATTGATTGCACAGCTATTTTGTGTGCATTTGGTGGGTGGTGGAGTGAATTAGGTAGAATTCCATGGTCAGACGGAATGTTTAAGGTTCAGTAGCTCAGTGTCTCAGTTCAGAGGGCAGCTCAGGCAACTCCACTAAAACAAAGACCCAAAACACAGTCTGCTGCTGTGACAATATGGTAGTAAGCTGGACATGTTAATTTGCGTTGTACTTCTTCTGTGGACAAAACATGTAAACAAAGGCAGGAGCTATGCAAATTTTGCCCTTTCTCTGCAGCAGTGAAGTCAAATGTTGAATGTTAATATGACAAGAAAAACCATCTCAAAACAAAATGAATGTAGTCATTACAGCTGCAACTAATAATTATATTCACTGTCCATTAAACTGTTGATTATTATGGTGAAAAATATCTATCAGTGCTTCTCAAAACCCAAGAGGATGCTTTAAAATGTCATGCTGGTTCACAGTTCAAAAGTATTAAGTTCTACAAGAAACCAGAAAATATTCACATTTAAGAAGCTGAAATCTGAGAATTTTTACTTTTTTCTTTAAGAATTACTTAAACCGATTGATCAATTATCAAATTAGCTGGTGATAAATTGAGTAGCTGACATCTAGTGTAAGTGATTAACCCTGTATCACCTGGTAAAATTGGCTTGATTTCTTTCAAAAACATGGGAAGAAGGCAATTGACGAGAGGAGAAAGTACCCAAAAAATTTGCAAGAAATTAGTAAAAAGAGAAAATTAGGTAAAAAAAAAAAAAAAAAGTTTAAAACAAACAAACAAGGAAATGGAAAAAAGTGCATTATAAATTATAATAATTCTGAGCTGGAATTTTAAAAATATGATAATAATAATAATAATAATAATAATAATGATAATAATTATAAATATAGTTTTTGTGGGACATTTTTTTTTACCAAGTTGCTCATTGGCTTTTTTCCTATGTTTTTTTTTTCTAAAGAAATTGCACCTTGCTCAGGGTTCAAGGGTTCAAATACTTGCGAAAGGCATCTGAAAGCAGCACAAGAAAAGTGATGTCGCTCAGGGTTTCAGAGGGTTAATTGATTAGCCACTGCAGCTCTAGTAGCCGTATGTGCAATCAGTGGAACATTAGCTGACTTTTTCAAAGTGACATATAAGTGTCAAGGAGTAGATGAATGAGAAAAAATCTTTGTTTTTTCATTTAGAGTTAGAACTCAGATAAGCATTTGTAGGACCAAACATTACGTCCAAACCAATTCTCTTCCCTATTTGATTTTCAAAATTGAATGAAATATTGAAAAAGAACAATTACAAAATAAACTTTATTTTGAAGAACAAAGCCAGGAACTTCTACAACAATGTTGTAATTGATGATAAAAAACAACAAGTCCTGCAGTGTAGTCTGCTTTGAGTTAATTATGTTTTGAGGTAAAGCCCTGACCTGATCTGTCTCTGGTTGGACACATTTTAGATGATGTTAAAATCAATTAAAAACAAAGCTCAGCTCGGTAATTTCACGCTATTCTGTCTTCCAACCAAATAAGACATCATCTCCTTTCAACAGCTGTACACTGTCACACTATGCACATCTGCCTAATGTTAGGGTAGGTGGTAAGTGTAGATAGGGCTGATTTGGGTGGGTTTGGAAATGAAATGTGTGTTAGCTCTCTGTTTCGAGTTGGAATGATTGTTGGCTTCATTCAAAAGCTGCTTCAGCTTTAGTACACTGTAGCTCTGTTAAAGCCAGACGGAGACTGGACAACTGTGCTTTCAAATACCATTGCAGAAGTAGTTTCTGCACAGTATGTGAGGCGCACTGCATGAGATTTATAAAACATATATGATACACAGTTATCCACTGGTGTGGTGTACATTTTTTAACCAGGTTTTGTGGGTAATCTGTGGTTTTCACTCATTGTCCATGTATTTTGTGTGTGTGTCTTCCAGTCAGGTCTGATCCGTGTGTCTCAGGAGGAGTATCTGATTGCCCCGCTACCCCAACACCTGGCTCAGCAACACAACTACAGCGCCCCTGAGGGTCACCATCCGCATGTAGTCTACAAACGCTCAGCGGAACACATCGTCCACAGAAGATCGAGCAGCCCAGAGAACACCGCTTCTTCCACACCTGACAACCCGTACCTCCACCATCACCAGCAGCAGCAGCATCACCATGACTACCAGCATGGAAAGCTGCAGAGGCAACACTTCTGCGGACGCCGCAAGCAATGTATGTAAGGGAACCTAATATTCCTTTTATTTCACCATCTGTGTGTATTTATGTTGAGGAAGTGATGTAATGGTTTATTGAGTTGTCAGTTCATGCACTCTTCAGCCAAATTATACATACCAACAAGTCTTAGGTCTGCAGACATGACTGCTGTGTAGGATGTAAATCAGACAGATCAGCATTTTTAGCCACTCATTTGCTATTTTATCATGTCCTTTAAAACACCACAAACATTAAAGAGTTTACAGAGGTTTCCCTGAAGTGCACACCATGAATTAACACGTGGTAAACATGCATGCGACTGCAACATGCATAATTCAGATAATTATTCACAGCACTATTAACTCTAAGTATGCAAATACAACATTATGATTGTATTTTAAAAATGCATTATAGTGTGAGGAGAACTGAAGAGAGTTCCCTGAGGTGCTGGTAGCTCCATGTTGCTTTGCTATTGTGAATTTATGATGTAATCTATCAAAGCAACAACGTAATATAAAGGTAATAATCATATAGGAATATAGGAGGGACTGAAGGGAGTTCACCCTGGTGCTCAGGATGCAACTGTTTACTGAACAATAGTATACAGTAGCATACAGTGTAGGATCTTACTGGTTTACATTGAAACCAAAGGCTGTAGTTTTTGACTTGTTATTGACTTTCTTGTCTCAGTATAAACTTTATTTGGCCATCCATATACCAAAAAAGGACGATTCTATTTAGATTCTGTTGTGCCAGGGTAAAGAAAAGCAGTTTGCCCATTATGACACACTACATATTAGCCTGAGGTCTCTGTAACATAAAGCATTGTCACAGCATTATTGCATATTATCAGCACTCCATAACATGAAATGTTAATTTAATATTTTATAGAGTGGTTAACCCTAAACCACTGCAGTCTCTAGATATGTCTGCATTCATTATGAAGATTAATGTCTGTATTAAATGTTTTTGAGTGTACTGTGTCCATTGTATTCAGCCTAAGGCTACTGAACCCTCAGGCTGGTTCACAGTTTTATCTACCCTTCTAGTGGTGAGAGGTAGGAAGCAGCGTGGGGAGTGAATTTCCTGTCCTTTCAACACCAGAGCCTGTACTCTTATCACCCGGCACGAGCCAGGAAAAAGACAGTTCATTCATTTGACCCTCACTGCCAAGTTCTCTCTCTCTCTCTCTCTCTCTCTTGCTCTGTCTGTATCGTTCTCCCTCCCTCTGTCTCTCCTCCCTTCCGTCCTTCCCTTTTTGCCCTCCTAGACGCTCCCAAGCCTCCCGCTGAGGAGCGTTTCATCATGCCCGATGAGTTTGCGATACCTGAGGCAGACGGGCCAGGAAGGGCAAAGAGATCGCCCATTAACTCCAACAGGGTGGGGGGCCTGAATGTGGAGACCCTGGTGGTGGCAGACAGGAAGATGCTGGAGAAACACGGCAGGGACAACGTCACCACCTATGTCCTCACCGTCATGAATATGGTGAGGGTGGGAGAAGGGAGGGGAAAGAGAGGAGGAAATAGCATGTAACATAGATCTGTTGTACTGCTCTATTGCTCTTATTGTTCATTTATGTAACGTAGGAGAGTCAATAGAACGGTACAACCACTGGCACTTTATGCCAAAGTGGCAAATGATGAGTCAGCAGAAGTTACACAGGCTACCTAAATGCTAAAACCTGATTAAGCAGAAGTTTTGTCTAAATTAATATTCTTAATGAATTTGATGTCAAAATTTGGAGGGAAGGTTAGTAAGCTACAAGTCTGTTTCAAGTTTTTTCAAATTGAAAAGGCATGTGAAAATGGACAAAGAAACATTGATCGGCAAGCCCAACAGCATTTTTCCCTTTGCTGTACAGTGCTTTGGTCACTTTCCAAGGACAGTTGTAGTATTCACTTCTTTACTGTTAACACTGTTTCCAGTACAAAGTAGCCCACTGATGTCTTCTTTCTGTCATCAAAACTGATGTAACGCTGAAAACACACGAAGCAGTGTCAAAGTGTCGCTTGCTGCAATAATAACATTCTTCTGTGGCTGCGAGGCGTGTAAATGTGTTTCAGGTGGGAAGAAATTCTTTGTAACATAGGTCAACAGGCCACAGGAGTCACAGCACTTTGTTAAGTGATTGGTTGTGTGTATTCTCTGGCCACTATCTGCAGCTAAAAGTTTAACTGTCCCCAACTTTTAATTTAGCAAAATGTAACGGCTGTGGCTCAGAGTGGCCCCTGCAGCTTTCCATAGACATTGCATGGCAGCTTGCTGCAGGCCGCACTTCACCACTGCTTAGTGTGTTTTCAGCATATGAGCTTAAAGAGTTTGACCTTTACCGTCCATATTTTTGGGTGCAAGAAATGTTCATGATCTAGGAAGTGGAGTCTCTTCTGCTTTTCTATCTGTAAGCTAGCCCAGATTAGAACATTACATTGTATTTCGCCACATAAAATTAGTGCAATCAGAAAACCATAGCTATTAGATTTGACATGTGGGATATTTCTACTTAAACTGTTTTCTACTCTTTTCAGGTTTCCAGTCTTTTCAAAGATGGCACCATTGGGACAGACATCAACATAGTGGTGGTTAGCTTGTTGCTACTGGAACAGGACCCAGTGAGTGGACTCAGACTATAGTTCTGCAAATTTGTGTTGTTTTGCACTGGGCACTGGTGACTGGTAGCTCTGTATCTGTAATTTTTTCCCTTCATTCCCAGTTGGGCTTGACCATCAATCACCATGCTGACCAGTCCCTCAACAGTTTCTGTCAGTGGCAGTCAGGTCTGGTGGGGAAAGGTGGTAAACGGCATGACCACGCGGTTCTCCTCACCGGACTGGACATCTGTTCCTGGAAGAATGAGCCCTGTGACACCCTGGGTGAGACTGTGCTCAGCTACCCTTTACAAGCCAAACATCCTATTTTTTTACCAAGTGGAAAGCAGCAGTTGATACTGTGGAGTATGACGAAGGTTTTAGGAGATGTGCGAGCTGTCTTCCGTGGTGACAACCAAGAATCCACTGCATGACATAAATGTTGTAATTTTTGGCATGTAGACAGGTGTAGAGGTGATACTGTGGGTGCAGACATTACAAGAAGGAGTGAAGGAAGTTTGACAGGTGCAAGCAGAAGGGATTGTAAGTGAAGAATGGTACCACTGTGACCGAAAGCTACATTTTATTGGAGCGTTTTTACAATATCTTAAAGCCAGGCATGTGTGACTTTTTTGGCATTTTGCCTTTCTTGGATTGTGACTGCGTAGATGCAGACAGGAAACATCAGAGAGGGTATAACATGCAAACATGTTGCTTGGCCAGAAATGCAAACATGACCTTGATTAACTGTCACTTGAAGGGAGCTTATCAAAAAGTATCCTGCCAGAGGGACAAAGTACAATTACATCTCGGCAGCACTGAAGGGGAAAACAGTTCATCGCTCTCCAGTGACTTTGTATTGCATGAAAGTGCCTCCTTTTCAGTTCTGTCTCCTATAGCAAACAACAGAAAAATGCCTAAAAGCTGCTGTGTGGTTGGATGCACTACCAACAGGTTAAGGAATACAGAACTAAGTTTTTATGAACTTCTGAACCTAGAACTGAGCCTTTAAGAAGACATATATGGATGCGGATGTGAGATTAGTCGGCACTGAGTTTTAAGGAGAGACCAAATAAGTGACCGATATAAAAAAAGAGGTAGCCACCCGAACATTTTCACTAGCCTCCATGCTGCTTTCTACTGTTTACTACCTTGTTTTTGAGCATCGTTATGATACTGAACATGACAGATCACTGGCTCGTTTTAGCAGATTTTCCTGTGATTAAAAAACCTGCATTTACATGCTAATTTCTGTAAGATAAAAGATAAGCAAGGTAAGAAGGAGGGACACTGCGATAGACAATTTTGTTTTTCAACTTAATGTTAATATACCTTTTCCTCTTTGGTAGATGGATGCTAAAATAATCCTCTAACATGCTGAAATCTAACATTTGTAGCTAGTTACAGGCATTTAGTTAGCGTGTCATGCCTTGGTTGCAAATCCTCTCGCCTGTTGTTTTCCCCTCTGGTGTGCATGGTTTTCAGTGACATGTTGCGCTCGGTCTCTAAGGTAGTCTATCATCTGTCATAATTTTATATGAGAAATCTGTGTGAAAAACAACAAATGTGCAAAACACCTGGGTCTGAATAAGCAAGGTGAAAAATCTGCAACAGTGTAACAAATGAAGTGACCAGTGATGCACTTTAGGGTGAGTTTTTTTCAGTGTATCTATACATCTTGAGGCCTGTAGGTACAAAAGGCAGCTGGAACAACATCAACGTAGCCAACTAAGCTTGACTAATACCATAATCATATTGCTTTCACACCACTAATTGTTAGTAATCTCAGGACAGCACTTTATCTCATTCACTGCATGAGTAAAAAAGGTGAAAGGTGACTCACATTCTGAATTATTTATTAAATTTATGTAACTTCCGTATTTATGTATGTTCTGCCAGTGTTATTAAAGTTTAACATCTGGCTCTTTAAGTCACAGGCTCATTCATCAGCCACATACTGATGTTTCTACTGTACATGTTCTTATATTTTTGGGTCCATTGGGAGAAACTGCTGCCAAAAAAGACAGTGAGAAAAAACAGTAACCACAGGATATTTTCATCAGCTTGTTCAGTAAATCTTTTTCCTAATGCTGTCGGTCTGCCTTCAGCAGTTGTCCTCCTCTAAACTGATTGGCTTTCAAAGTCTAGGAACAAACTTAAGTAAAGTTGTCCAGGGCTTGTGAGATTGCTCTTTGCAGCTGGTGTGAAATCCCCTTTTATGCAAGCATACATGTGCGCAATATGCAAATATGACAGACAGTTGCTGCCTGCCAAATTTGTCAGGTTTCAACGGAAAGAATGTGCTCAGTTACACCACAGAGACAGAGAAAATGATTTTATGTTACAGACTTGAGGTTTTATTATTATTTTATTATCCTTACCTTACCTCACTGCCTCACCTTGCCTTACCATACCCTATCTTACCTTACCTTACCTTACCTTACCTTACCTCACCTTGCCTCGCCTCACCTTACCATACCCTATCTTACCTTACCTTACCTTATTTGTCTTTTTTCTCTTTCCCTCTGCAGGTTTTGCCCCCATTAGTGGAATGTGCAGCAAGTACAGGAGTTGTACCATCAATGAGGATACAGGACTGGGCTTGGCCTTCACCATTGCTCACGAGTCTGGACACAAGTATGTTTTAACAAAAACTGCATCACGGCAAGCTTTACAAGTCACACAGTTTCTGAACTCCACAATAGACCACACAGACTTAAACAGATGAAACCATGTCAGGCTGGAGTGTTACTTTAGAGCCAGTCACTATATTGGCTCTGTGTTGTGAGTGGATGTAATGAATCTATATTTAATGAAATAAATGTGGTCTGATTTAAAGAAACAAATATACTCTGAAATAAGAGCATTACGTTAGAGCACTACCTCATCCAACCCGTGACACTTTATGAGAGAATAATGGAAACTGCCTCAGGCCACATGGCCCTGTGTTTGTGTTTATACGTTTCCTATGAGATAGGAGGACCTTTATTTTTGATATTTTTTTGATTTCATGTTGTGGTTAAACTCTTCTGTCTGTCTGGCATGCTCTCAACACAACATAGGGACAACGTGTTGTTTTTACTTCACCCAGGTGATAATATGTCAGAATATTTATTAGCTGCAATACCCTAATGAATTTAGCCAGCTCCATAGAAGGCATGCCCAGAAACAACTTGACTCAAGGGCTAATACTGTTAATCATTGACAAATTCAAGAAAAAAGTAATTACTAAACACATGGTGCAGCAATGAATAAGTAAAGAAAAAAACTTAGCTACGCACATTAGCAAGCATATTGATTTTCTGATAACTCCAACAAGCTGTAGTTTCATGATTTTATAGTGTTGCATGAAAATGGTGGGTAAACAATGACATCAGTTTGATCATCACAAGGACAATTGTCATTTTCTTTTTCTTAAAGGTGTTCTATGTGAACTTAAGACTGAAGAGTTGTCTGAACATGGTTCTCAATTAGGAGGGAGCTGAGCTGGTGGCTCGTAGCCAATGGTGCTAACTCCATAATCAGTGTTAATCAACGGCAGCAGTGTTGACAGAGCTAATGGTGTTAACCAGAGAGGCACCCGAGGTTGGGCGCTATGCTTCCATGATGAAGCCGTCCCAGTATCAGTTGTAACTGCTGGATGAGTGCAGTGCAAAGTCGCTACGTTGAGCTAGCCAGTGGGATACGCGTGGACTAACATGCACATGTGACTAGGCCGGCTTACCTCAACAAACCACAGAAACTTTGAACTTTAAAGTCACTTGTTTCTTTTCATTTCTTTCCAGTTTTGGGATGATCCATGATGGTGAGGGGAATCCATGTCGCAAGACAGAAGGCAACATTATGTCTCCCACTCTGGCTGGAAACAACGGGGTCTTCTTCTGGTCCACCTGCAGTCGACAGTACCTCAGCCGCTTCCTTGGGTAGGCCTAGACGCCTTGTGCAAGTGCACCAACACTGTCACATTTGCCAGTCAGTTGTCGTTGCTCGCTTTTTGACTGACACAGGTGGTTTGCTGTGCTCACCAGAACAGCCCAGGCATCCTGTCTGATTGACGAGCCCAAGCAGATTGGTCAGTACAAGTATCCTGAACAGCTTCCTGGGCAGCTGTATGATGCAGACACACAGTGCAAATGGCAGTTTGGCTCCAAGGCCAAACTTTGCGGCCTTGATTTTGTCAAGGTGAGATATTCATTTTATAAATTTTTAGCACGGGTTAAACAATGAAACATTTTTATATTTACAGTGGATTAGGCTATATGACTAAATATATGTGACAAGGTTCACTCTTGACAAACCCATAGAGAATTATCATCTGCCCCTGTAGAACTCTTAAGCTCGATGCAACTCTCTAGCATCTATAAGTACATTGTTTTGTTTTACTGGCCACAATTTTTTTTGGTTCACTCTCACTGCTCTCAGTAGTTTTTTTTGGGCAAAAATGCTAAAAAAATCCACTATATTCTGCTTCCCCAGCACCAAACGGCAGAGACAGTAATAGCTGGTGAATGAAGTGGAGCATTTAGCAGCTAAAGAGCCAGATATTTCCCTCAGGAGTTGGTGGAGAACAAACAGAGATAAAAGGAGCAAAAATATTGGACATACATTTATCAGGTGGACACAAATACTCCAACTTCCAAAAAGTCAGAGTCCTAGTGTTGTTTTATATCTGCTGGATGTGCCAAATTGCAACTGTTTGCTAACAATCAATCAATCATACCAACTTAAAAGGCGATGATATATCTGTGTTTAACTGGGGTGTTCTTTTGACAGTATCTGTAAGTTTCTTTTTTTGATAAAGTTCTGACTAAAATTGCAGCATGTTGTACAAACCAGAAAATACATTATACACTAAAGCAGGAAGAGTAAGGAAAGGAGAAAGGATCATTCCTACAATAGATCATTAAACTAACCTTGTGTATTGCAGTTACAAAGAACCAAATCTATAGAAGCTGAATAGTCCTGGTTTTACATAGACCCCAACATTCCTAAATCAAGCATTTTTCATGCGTCCCTTTGACTAAACTGAGACTCACTAGATGAGCCTCCAGTAATGAGATGGAGCACCTAGCTCATACAGGGGCAGCAATTGTCTGCTTTGCAGCGCTAATGATGCAGTGCTAAATTGGCACTTTATTAATTAGCGTGATCTTTGCACAACAACCTCAAACCCCCCACATTTGACCCACCATTGAAATGCATTCCATAAATTGAATGGGAATCCCCAGCCTTGCCCCCCTTCACAAAGCCTTGTGGTCTTGGTATAAGCCTTTATAATGGATGCATTCAGTGATTTTGATTCACATGTAAATGCTGTTTAAAATACTATGGGGTATCCTCTCCAGGGCTGTAATTGCTGGGAAATCGACTTTGCCAAATGGTATATATGTCGGATTAGCCCACGTGACATTGCCTTGGCTATTCACCACTTCTCTAAATCCGGGCTATGTTTCCCTAACAGAAGATCAAATACTACATCTGCATTTCTTAGACCTGTGTGCAAGTCGGTGGGTGGTGAATTAACCTATACACTGATTAACAGTGGATTTAGGGCTGCCTTTCACACTTTTTTTTTGTCCCCGATGGGATCATGTAAAATAATTTTAGCATGCCGGTATGGCTGTCAACCACCTGCTTGGCATCAGAGAATGGGGGAAAAGACTTAAACACACACACACACACACACACACGTAGTGACACACACACACACACACACACACACACACACACACACACACATAAACACATGCACACACGCACACACACACATTTACTTTGGTCACTTTTGGGGAAATTTCATAGACTTACATTCATTTCCTGGAGTCTAACCCCTAACGCTAACCGCTACTTGCCTAACCCTAACCCATCCCTAACCCTAATCTAAGCCTAACCTTAACCACTGACTCAAAAATGAGCTTTTTTCCAACTGGGGACACAGCTTTTGTCCCCAGTTGGACAAGCCGTCCTCAATTAACTGGTCTTTAGTCTGAAATGTGTAACCAAAGGTAGCCTAAGTCACACACACAAACACTGATGCACATACACACTTGAGCAGTCTCTTCTACTCCTACTCTCCCTCCTTTCTGGTTTCTCTCTCGTTGCCAGTTGCTGTTGGGCGGGTTGCCAGACTCTGCCGCCTGTCTTTCGACCCCAGCTCTCCCTCTGTGCTCACTCGCTCGCTCTGTCTCCGTATTGTTGGGTCAGATGACACATACAATTATATCCCGTTTCATTAAAGAAGTACAGTGATTAGATTTGACACCACGGCTTTGTGGAGAAGCTTATCCCCGGTTATCAGGGTGGTGGGGGCTTATTGACCAGCGTGATGGTGGTCCTGGCAGGAAGCAGGTGCTGTTGGGTCAAGGGAGAGGAGAGAGGGGAGAGGGGAGGAACACGATGCCAAAAGGCCGTCAGTCTGCGGTCATAAGAAAACCGATGATGGTAAAAAAAAGACCATGTCTGACAGACATCTCATCCTGTGTGTGTATGTGTGTGTTTGACTTATTTGACAGGACATCTGCAAGTCGCTGTGGTGTCATCGCACAGGGCACCGATGCGAGACCAAGTTCATGCCTGCTGCAGAAGGCACCAGCTGTGGTCCTGACATGGTGAGGAAATGATTTCTTGTTCCTGTGAAGAATCGCAGCAGCCAGTCACTCATTCTGTTGCCTGAAAATATTACTCACTTTACTAATTAGACACCATGCATACATTTCTAAAAGTGATAAAGGGACAAGCATGTGCCTGACAGTGTCTCATTTGGATGCATAATATAATTATGTTTTGTGTATAACGGGCTATCATTCCTATTCACAGTGTTGGAATCAGCTCATACTGATGTTCGGCCAATGAATCGGTGCATCCATAGTTTAGTCATCAATAAATGTAAATGCAATGTTGAGATAATCAAAGAATGCAAACAATTATGTTACATTTTGGAACAACTTGTTATATTATAAGATAACTGCCATCAAAAATGAACTTTATACATTACAGCGTTACCTTCTAAGAGAAGTAACTTGTGAGAGTATCTTTTCATTACCTCCTAGTTTCATCTGGGAGATGGTCGAGTAGTGAGCTCACTGCACTGTGTGTATCTAATAAATAAACAAAAGAAGCTCACGAAAGGAAAGTTTTCCCTTATAAAACAGAACAAAACAACTGTAAACCAATCCAAGGTTCTCCCTTTCACCAAACTGAGACTAGCTTAATTGCCTTGTGAACTCATTGTAAAACACCTCATTCAAACTTAGTCTCTCCACTGTTCCAGCAGTCACCAACTCTGGTTTGGTTGAAATAAACCCTTAATTCACCAAGTCAGATGTGAAAATGTGCTTCATGTACATGCTGTTTATCCCTGCGGTCTCTCCCCATTGTCTCCGTCTGCCTCTCAGCTGACTGCTGAACAGCTGCCTGCTGAGCAGCGGTCTCGCTCATTCTTTGGAGGCAGCTACAGTACATCATGTTTCAACAATCATCCAATTAATGGCAACAAAAAACCATGGCAAAACGGTCATATTTTAAAAGTAAAAGGTTGTATTTTTGAAAAAGTAACCTATAAACTGATGACTTGGATTACAAAACTAACAAGTTCCATTACTCATTAGGACTTTTACCACCAACTGCCTGTTGCTAATGATAATATTGCACTTACTAAGTTATTTGCTGAGATGTGAGAATTGTGTGATATCCCTAAACTGAAGTCAGATGAGCAAGAAAGTTTTAAAGGAAAAGTTTGACATTTGGTAAAAATGCCTACTTGCAGAAAGTTAGATGAGAAGATTGATACCACTCTAGAGTGGTATCAATCTTCTCATCTAACTCTTGGCAAGGCAGAGTATAATCTTATTTCCCCAAATGCAAAACATATTGCATACTTATTTAAATGAGGGAAAACCCTAAATTCACTACCAAACTGTCTTTTTAAAATCACAGTTTATGGACACACTTCCTAATTCAACTTCGATGTAATGTGTTTGTTGTAACTGTAAGTGTAATGACAGATTTTTACTGACATTTCAGGTGGTTTAGATAAATCAGGCTTTGTTGTTGTGGTGTGATGGTGTTCCCTGATGATGGTAATTACTTTAGTGAGTAAAATCTTGTGATAATACCCTATTGATATAAGAGACAAGTGTCATAAATCATAATCTTCCTTTTAGTTAAAGCACTCTCACTTTCCTGAGCCAATGTAAATCCTTGCTTATAAAGGCAGAGGAGACAGCTCAAACTGGATTCTTTTATTTGGAATTTATTAAAAGTCAATTACTAATATCAATCAAAACTTAGTTCTGTATTCATTCCTGCTGCTCACACATGCATGTACCTGCAGAAGCATTTTTGCTCCTTCCAGCTGGACACAGAACGGCCGTACCTCCTCACATATCGAAAGATGATATTTAGAAAGAGAGAGAGGTGGTGATGTGTGTGAGTGCAGGGTTTGGCTTGGATCGGCCCAGGTGTGGTGCATGTGTATGAGTATGTGTGTGTGTGCGCGTGTGTGTTTTGGCTGTAGATTGAGATGTGGGTGTCCAGGTGTGGTGCTGGGCATTTGTCCAAACCAGGAAACTCAGGCAAGAAGCCCAGGCCAACGCTCAAGTTCTGATAAGAAAGCTATTTCTGTGTCTTTTGTTCCTCATTAATATCCTCCTCTCTTTGTTTCCTCCAGTGGTGTCGAAGGGGTCAGTGTGTAAAATACGGGGAGCACGGTCCTAGGGCGGTCCATGGTCAGTGGTCAGCCTGGTCACAGTGGTCTGACTGCTCGAGAACCTGTGGAGGAGGTGTCATGTACAGGGAGCGCTCCTGCAACAGCCCGAGGTATACAAACTTGCACACACTCACATAATCTTCAAATTCATCACCTCCTTTTTAATGTTATTAACTAGCCAAACAGATGACAAAATGATTCATGTTGTCATGCGGCTGCCTCTACTATGAAAATCTGAGTTGCAGTTTGGGCCAGAAAGCAATTCTTGAAAGCCTCGTGTCCCAAAATCCTTCCTTTCTGAACACCTGAAAGCGCTGCCTGCCAGGTAGCTGTCAGCACAGACAAGCACACACATACTCTACATGCACACACACATACACATGCGCCTGATAACGGCTCTCATCAGTCAGGCTGACAGTCCAGACAGACAGACAATCTCTCCCCGTGCTCCAGACGAGGAAAACCTTCTAATAGCATGCTCTTTTCTCTGAAAGCTGCCAAGACAGTCAGCAAATGTCCCCCATTGCTGCTCACTCACACAAACATAATTCTGCAGACCCAGATCCCACAGTGCATATCTCTGTGTTAGCACAGGGCTCTGTGCATGTCATTACAGGCACGTGAGAGATCCTTAGTTTTAATGTTGTGTTTCATAAGAGATGTACAGTCCCTTATTGTTATTCCCCTGAACACTCGGGAGATTTATTACATGTTCTGCGTTTATTTCACTTTCATACAATAGATTTATTGTTGTTGTGTCACAATGGTGCGATCAGCTAATTGATTGTCTCAGCCTGCAGTTAGTTAGCAAGCCCCCACAACACTGGCCCTTTAAATGTAACACAGGACAAGCAGGATGTCTGCAATGGGATATTTAGAGAAAGGATTAATTTACTGATCATTCATGCAATTTCAGCCCCTCGCCTGCCTGTACTGTAGAATGCGTAATCCATGGACCAAAGTCAGTCTTACAGAGGTCGTGTTCAACACTGACATTATGTTGCAATTATATGCAATGTTTGAGCACGTTTTGTTGTTGTTAAGGGTTTAAAGTATTCTCCTTGAAGAACTTGTGTTTATACTAGCAATTTCCTCCATACTGTAACTCAGGAACAGTCATGATGGGCATGGTGGAACCAATTAACTTTGTTTTTATTTTCGCCTGTGGGATCCATGGCCAATCACCAAGAAACAGAGTCAACACAAATTCTTAGACAGCACCTCTAATGTTTTTCCTAGTTGCGTTCCTAGCCAGCTGTCAAGAGGATTTTAAGCACTCTTGATATTTAATATTTTTAAAAAATGAGGAGGAATTGATTTGGAGATCTAGTGAGATGTCTGTCCAGCTAATGTTGAGCAGAGTTCATGCTGTTTGAAGCCAAACACTGAATGTCTCACTCAGTAGTATCCTAATGGATCAACCTGTGGCTCTGCAACTATTAAAGGAAACAGCGTTGCCACATATGCACAACTCAAATTCATGCATGAGCACACACATCCTCACATACAGTATAACCAGAAACTCATACCACAATAATAAGAATCCTGACTAATGGCTAACATCCAAGGCTACCACCACCTTGATTGGTGGACAGATCTCAGACTTCATCACAGACAATCTGCTGTTCGGGTTGTGCTGTTAATGATTGCCATCATTTAGGAATTAGTCATAGCAGGTTAGATCATAGTGACATGTCACATCCAATCCTACATGTCTGCACACAGACTCGTGCATTTCTGTGTGTTTAAATGCAGGTGAGATGACAAGGATACAGGGGACACAGTTGCTCTCTTAATTACAGCTGCCCCTGTACACTGCCTTTGAGCCAAGTAGAGTCTGCATATGCGACTTGAATATCAGAATGACTTCATACCATCATCTTTTCATCTAACATCGGCTTTTACACAACCTCCATGGTTGTCAATCACATACTGTATATGGGTGCCTACACTGAGTCACCGTAGGACTAAATAACAAGGACATCTGAAGAATATAATGCTATTTAAGAAATTAGAGACTTCAACTACATTTATATCTAACTTCATAATGACATTTCAACTGCTTTCAGTGGTCTCACAATGTCTTACTCTGCAATTCACACTTCAGCTAGTTTCAGTGCTTAAATATCAACTGACAGACTCACTGCTTTCACTTCTTACTTAGTTTCCACCTGGCAATTTCATTGCTTTCAGTGGTCACACATATTCTGACATGTCTTTCATCTCTTGCTCTAAAGTTTGCAGTTTAACCACTTTCAGGGCTTTCACTTCAACTGACAGTTTCACTGCTTTCATTTCTTATTCTTTGCAACACTTCTGCCTCTGGTTAAAACCCAGTGTTCTCACCCAGATGCGCTTTTAGGTACCGTCATTTGGCACCAATGGATTTAACGTAGATCAGTGCTCAGTAGTACTGATGTAATTTGGTTGGTATCTTTAAAAGTACCGAGTTCAGTTTCCAACCCAAGTTGCCATAAGCAACCATTTTGAGAAACTGACAACCAATCTTTTGCCTTTGGTTGCTGTTACAGTCAGAACCAAATGCAGACATTTCTAGACGTGTTGGTGCACTCACTGGTGTGCACACAGGCATCTATTTTCATGCCAAGGCAAACAAAGTTGTTTGACTGTCTGGGGAAAAGTTTGACTAACCAGTCAATATCACATACAAATGTGCAGATTTATTAAACTGACAAAAAAATTTGTTTACTCAAAAGCTCAAAATATTGCTCAAAATATAAGGTGAATTAAAAATGGCAACCATATTTTCAGTTTCAGCAGCCAAATGGCTGCCAACCTGGCAACAACTTTTAAAACTTAATATTAAGCCCTCTCTGACACAACTTACACTTGTATCACTTTCAAATCTCAGTTCTTCACTTTTGGAAAAAAAAAAACAAAAACAAGAAACCTCTATAGCTCCTTTAACTTCCACAACTTAAAGTGTTTATACATAATTTACTCCGACTGCTTCCAGTGTTTACATTTCAGCTGACACTTAAACTGAAATCATCCTTCAGTTTATAGAGTTGAACTAGCACTAATTTCCTTTGGGACATTGACTTCACCTACACTTTCAACTTCTCGCTTTTCTCAAACTTTCACTGCTTTATTTCCATTTGAATCTTCACTTCCTCACAGCCCTTTCACCCCAAGTTATACTTCCGTTGATCTCATTTTTATTGGCTTTTCAACTTCATTCATACTGACACTTAAAATTAACTTTCAACTTCTTTTAGCACCTGAATTTCAACTGCCATTTCAACATCTTTCAGTAATTGTGTATGGACTTACACTACAACTATAACTTATTTCAGTTATTACTGTTTAAAGCACATATACATTTTCTTGAGAAAATGTAGCCTTTCAGGTTTTTATGTTTTCTTTTTTTATTTAATCATATCCACTCTATTAAAGCGTCTGTCCAGATACTCAGTTTATTGTCCTCTTTACTCCACCGGCTTCATCACTGCATACTTAACAGCCGGGCAGACACTGATGTGGCTATTCCGTCCGTCACAGCCGACTCGTCTCTTAATCCTCGCAAGGGATCAAAGACCAAAAGGTTTCAGAGGCAGACCGGCCCTCATATGATACACATTATACACCAGAACTGGCAGACCAAAAAGGGCCACAGAGCTCTTTAAACCAGGTTAGCTGTCAAGTTCATTTATCATTCCTGTGGCACTAAAGAGTGCTTTGTAGCAGCAGCTGCTGAAAAAATGGGTTGATGCTGCTAAATGGTGAGTTAAGGGGTCAGTGGGACAGAGAGGGGATGGAAAGATGGGGAGGGATAAACATCAAACCCAAGTCATGATACCATTTGTATTACTTGTCAGATCCCTTAGAACTCTTGTGCGAAGACAATAACATTAGGCTGGTTTATGTCTTAATATGACATATCTTCCCGTCTGTCACCATCCTCAACCCTACCACAACACACATCTCCACCAATACAATCCAGCCACCGAAACACACTCAGACCATATCCCAGCTGCAGCATGTACCCCTGAGTCACGTTTTAGCCCCTGAGTCAGAGTGTGTTTGTCCCCAGTAATCTGCGATTATTTTGGCAGGGCCCCTCTGCTCTTAATCTGAGCAGAACAAGAAGGATTAGCCTGAATCTGACTGCTTGTCTCTAATGTCATCTTCACCCCCAAACTGAACTGTCTGGACAGTCTGGGCTCTCCTCTTCAAAAATCACTAACACTTTTTAAGCAGACTTGCAGGATGTGTAGATACATGCATTAAAGGCATGTATGGGAATCCATATCTTCAATTTTAGGTGAAATCTAATAAAACCCTTCATTATTTGGAAGTTGACCACACAGGTATGGCAGTTTCTTGTACATTTTGACCTCTGCCCTACTATAACATCCTC
The DNA here is from genome assembly GCF_006386435.1 of Epinephelus moara. NCBI lineage: Eukaryota > Metazoa > Chordata > Actinopteri > Perciformes > Serranidae > Epinephelus > Epinephelus moara. The sequence goes on along the minus strand of NC_065506.1, from coordinate 10,708,242 downwards.
ACTCAGCGGGAGAAGTCTTTAAAATCATTCATTTGATTTTGCACAAACTCATCCATTTAATGAGGCCAGCATGTATCTTCTGCTGAGTCTTGTAAAAGAGTTCTATTGGATCAGCCGATTAAAGCCATCCCATCGAGGAGTTTCTTCGAGACGGAAAATGAATCTTCTCCTCGTCCCCCCCTCCACTTCGCTCCTCACTCCTCCATTCCCTGTAGACCACCTGCCAGATCAAACACAGTCAACCTAATCCTCACCAACAAGGAGATTAGGTTCACGATCTTGACCTGATTTTGTAGGGAGCACATTTTGTCACACACTCGATTTAAAGGGAGTAAGGGGTGTACTATGAGGGGGTGATGGTGTGATGTCTCCTTGTAGACTTGTAAAGGAGTTTTGCAGGGGTTAGGTCTGTAGCAGAGCAGCAGAATGTGGATCTATGTAGGAAGCTGTGAGAGAAACAGGGGGAGAGCAGGTGACTCAAGAAGAAGACAAGACTAGACCTCTGACCTACAGGAGTTTACTCCCAGCTTCTGTCGCCGAACAGATTTAGCAGACTCCTAGGACATTTAAGCATACTTAAGGGTCCTGAGGGCTGTGTTGGAGTTGGGGTGTAGAGACAGGAAAGGAATGACTGAAACCCAAACTGAAAACTTGTCATATCTGGTTTCTGTCTTTTTGTTAGGAGTAGATTTACAGTTGCAATGATACTGGAGGATCCAGGGAGAGAAGAGCAGTGGAGAAGACTAAGAAGAACTTTGGAAGAGAAACCAGGGGCCATATTCACGAATACATATTCTAGTATGTATTCATATTAGTCTAAAAAAGGAAGTAGTCCTAGCCAAGGTTTCAGAAAATTCTCAGAGCAACTCCAAGCAAGAAAGGGACTGAGACTTTTACCACAGGCTGTTTTCTTGTATTACCACTGGACAGTGTTCGCAGAATCAGGCCCGGAGCTTCCCTTTTACACATACAGCACACAACAGGAGATTATTGGTGTCATAAGTGTTCTCACCTACTGGAAATACCCTGTTTCCGTTTGGTCAAGTTAAGGGGTGGTGCTTGGGAAAAGTGTGCAGTGATATGGATTACACGTAATCACATAGCTGGTTCTTAATTTGGTCAACAAACAACAGTCTCTGGCCATTCCTTGAGTTTGTCTGATGATTTTGGATTTGGCTCTTACCGACAGAAGTTCCTGAATCTTGTAATGTCTCCAGTAAGATATTTTTGTTGCTGCCTTTGTGTAAATGAATGACCCTTGGACGTTTGTTTTCTTCCGTTCTATGCGAGACGAATGGTTAGAACGTCATCAAAACACCTACTTGCTTGCTGTTAATTCTGGGGACAATTACCTGCTCTATTCACACATGGGCTCGATCGAACACACAGACTGTATAAGGGTGCTGGGAGGGTAAAGTTCATTTATTGTCCTGATTCTCACACGCATACAGCTCCTACATGTCTATGTAAGTTCAGGTTTGCAGTGCATGTGTGACAGTGGGTTTAGTGAGAAGGTGTGGTTGACCTTGTTGCCAGATATGATGCATTATTTTAGAAGGTGTGATCGGTTGAGCCTGCAAGGTGTGGACATCCAGTGGAAATAAAATGAACTGCATCACAATATAAGACTGTGAAAGTATAGTCTCGCCACCAGACAATCAGAGATCTCCGCCTTCTGATAGTCTGGGGACACTCCTTTCTAAAGTGTGTTTAACACACCGGAGAAAACGGCCGGCAACAAAGCAACGCCTCTTGCATTTTTTAAAAGGACACGCCCTCCCGGAAATGTGCGCTCCTCCTTTTCTCGTCCGCAAGAAAACAAACACACACAGAGAGCTTGAAAATGGATGCCGAGAGATTTAACTCAGTTTGCTCAGTCCACAAGATTGTGGAAATGAAGGACTTACAGCGACTTTGTTTAAAACTTTTAACGTAGTCGGACTATGTTTACGAGCACAAGAGTTCAGCGAGCCACCAAAGGACCGCCCTGCGGATTTACTATTGGTTCTGCAATGTAGGGAGTTTTTTTAAACTCTGAAATTGTATCCGCCCATCTAAACACAAAATCAGGGAGAAAGACATCAGTCTTTAGTTAAGCAAAGCGTCTAAAGACTGACTTGTGAGTGTAGTGAAAGTACTGTATTGTTTGTATGATCACTCTGCTGATGGACTGCATCTGCACTGCACTGTTGCATTTTTCCAGTCCTGTCCTAATCACTTTCATTTCTGGCGTTATAGCGTTAAAGTGTTGGGTGAAAGATGTGAGCACATCGACCGCAAACATTATCCCTGTAGGATCTAATCCATAGTCATAATCATTAACGCATTGTCATTCAGCTTTTGGAGAATATTTCTCCTACGGCTTCGTCTTTCGGCCATTTTTCTACTCTGCTTAAAAAACTCTAAAGCCTAACAGTTTTTCACCTTACGAGTTCTCTCAAGGTCTGAGATGCTTTGCGAATTATCTTCACAAGGATCTAGTCTTGCCTGTAAAGGGAATTTCTTAAAAAAAACATAATAATTCTGAGAATTTTCTTTGAATTTTGTCACTAGAAGCAACTCTTTGTTCTAGGAAGCTGTATAATTATGGCCCCAACAGTGTTGTGAAACTCAGGGTCAGACTGTCCATAATCCATGAAGTGCATTCAACTTTCTCAAGTTAACTGTCCCTCGTCTATGCTCGCTTCTGATCAGAGGGCCTTGACTGACGGAGTATACAGTGTAGTCCCCCACTAGCCTGCCGTAAGCACATTACCATATGGGCTGCATTTGTCTGCCGCTAAGTCTTAATAGGATCAGGCCTACAAAAACCTGGGCCAATCCCCCCCTCACCAAGGGAAGCAAGATCGGCACTGAGCACATTTACACACATACACACACACACCTTGAATGGAGCTCCATCACTCTTGGCAGCTAAGTCACTGTTTGATTGAGTCCAGGTCTGAATGGAGGGGACGAACGCTTGGAGTGAAATAAAAATGCAGTGAAGCAACATGCTGTTTTGCTTCTGATTGTTGCTAACATTCATTTAATGCAGACATTTTCAATAATGTTGCTTTGGTGAAGGAGATTCAAAGAAATATGCCTCTAGTTGCCTTCTCCTGCTGGTGTTTACTGTTTTCTGTAATGCACTTTTTTCAGTTCCTTTTCCAAAGGGTTTCATTACGTTTTAACACTTAGGGAATTGTCTTTATTAGACTTGTTTGATCAGCATGGTTCCCCAGTCTGTGTGTGTGTGAGAGAGAGAGTCTGTGTGTGCGCAGACCACTTTGGTAAATAGCTAAACTCAATTTTCTCTGCTGGTGGTTGTGTTGGAATGCCTGGCAGGAGTCTAGAAAGCCTGAGAAGTCAGACATGGCACTCTAATGTTTACTAAATATCAAGACTTTGCTTGTCTTTTTCTAACAAGTGGTGATTGCTTTTATCCTTTTAATGGCATATTAAAGCTCCATTACCTGTTTATGTTCTGTACCAGCTGTTCCCGTGTGGTTAGAGAAGTGTTGATTTGGTATGCTGAGGAGACATCAGACATAGCATGCAAACTTCTCTTTGACAGTCCTATTTTAAACCAACATGGTCTTTAATCCTGATTAAAACTCTAATTTACACATTGATCAGGGCTGACACCATACTGACAGATAAGATGGTGTCATTTTGATGAATTAAGGCAGCACATTTGTCATGGATGAAGGAAAATGTAAGAGACACTTCTCTGATAATATCTTGGATTTTATTATGCTCTGAAAGAATTTGTCTTGGCTCATCAGTCACACTGATTGCGAGATGTGCGAAGTTGCCCTGCGAAGCTTTAAAGCTGCCCTGTTTTCTAAAAGTTCTCTAAAAACAAATGAATGCATGTTCCTCCTCATTAAACATTTGCAGTTTTTTAAAACTTTACTTTGGCAAGTGTTTGAGGACTCTCTGATTGTCTTGCCGAACCCTTTATACACACTTTCAACAAGTCTGCAAAACAGCAGCGACAGTGAGAATCAGATAATGAACAAAAACATGGAGGGAGTTGGAAAGATGATATGACCTTTAAATATTGTTCACACATTAGTAACCAATGTTATGTACATATGTGTGCTTACTTGTCTTATTAAGGTGACCTCTATTTTGATTTGGTTCAACATGATGAAGGTTATGTTGTTAAAAGTCTGTGAAGGTTCTATGTCTAGGGTTACATCCACACTAATAATTTTAAAACACATAACTATTGCTATATTTACGCCTAGCGTCCCTACTACTCCGGAACCCCTAAAATGGAGACCATTGAAAACGCTGCTGACCCCATATTAATTTGAAAATGTTGGGGTTGCCTTTTAGTCTGAGCAGGTGGAAATGAAGACTTTTGAAAACAATGATGCAAACACCCATCTTCACTCCCTGATTGTGTCTCCTTGGTCACAATGTGTATAGCTAGGTCAACTTACCTTTCGTGACTTCGATCTTCTTGGGTGGGTACTTCCTTCCCACAGCTATGTCTTTTTCTGGCAATGGATAATGCTCCTAGTTGGTAACGCTCTGATATGTTACTATATTTGCTTTGCAATAACTCCCACTCTTCCGCCACACTGACCACCTTATGCACATGTGTTACTTTCAGTAACAGTTCCACCTCTTTATTGGTCTAAGCAAGGAAATCTCCGGTCTTACTTTTTGCCATCTCTGTAGCATTTCCTGTAACTAAGCAACCAACCACAGAGCAGACAATCTAGATATGCCTTTTCAGGCGTGGTACAATGGACCTTTTAAAACAGCATTTTAAAATGACAATGTATTAGTGTGGATGTGGATGCTTATGAGGGACTTTGGAACTGAGTCCTTGTTTACATCAATGTTTACTAGCTTGCAGTCTTCTTCATCTTCTTCTTCACTGCCTTGCGTGTCACCTCCACTTGTTCATCAGTTGAATGGTGTGGAACTGACAGGAGTGTATTATGTTGCCCACACTGTTGTATGTTCTAGCCGATGAAAACAAAATGAAGACCCACATGTAAAAACATGGCTCCATAGCACTACAAGTGTTCAAAAACTCCACAGGGTACCTTTAATCATACAAATGTATCTTCATATTTGAACTGAAGGAAGTAGTGTATGTGTAGTACAGGCACAAGTACAGTTCTGCACAGCATATGTGCATTGTTAACAGACAGTGTTGTGGTACTCGTGATCGTACTTGGTCTCAAGAGTGTACTCAAGACAACTTTTTGAAGGTCTTGATCTTGTCTCGAACTTGACGGCATCTTTACAGGAGTTTGTCTCGGTTGCATGTGAGGGACTCGCACTGGTCTGGTCTTGCTCTTGACTCGATTTCATCCCTTCAAAGTTTTGGTCTCATCTTGGTCTTGGTACACTCTGGTCTCAGCCATAGCTTGGTCTTGGTTTAGGTGGTCTTGACTACAACCCTGCTTATTGATACAAAGGTAGAAGAGTTGAAATGAAACAAAGAGGATATTTCACATCTGTAAATGTTTTTTCTTTGTCTCTCTTCTTCTTCTCCTTCTTCTTTTTATTCTACTACTACTACTTCTCTGTCTTGTCTTGTCTTGTCTTGTCTTGTCTTCCACCCAGGCCACAGAACAATGGTAAATTTTGTTCAGGCTCCAGCCGTCTCAACCAGCTGTGTAACACTCGGCCGTGCCCTCTTAACGCTGTGGACTTCCGGGCCCAGCAGTGCGCTGAGTACAACAGCAAGCCCTTCAGGGGCTGGTACTACAAGTGGAAGCCCTACACCAAAGTGGATGGTAAGGTGATCAGTTGATATAACCCAACAATGTACAAAGTCTGTTTAGTCCTGTGGTGAGTTTATGTTTAATGCATAATTTGCTGTGAGGATGTTTTGGACGTTTATAAAGACATCTTTACTGTATTATTGGCACATAATGCACAGGAAAAGAAATCTCATTGTTCAAAGAACATAGCACAGCTAAATACACAGCTAAATTGCAGATTGCTTAGGGCAAGCTTTTTCTTGTCTTAATTCTGTAGATCTTTTCATTCTTTGCTCTGCTTGTCCTAATCTTTTTTTTTTTTTTTTATAAAGTGTTTCTGTAATGCCAACCTCTATTTACTGCTGCAATGATTAGGGCCAAAAAGCTGGAGGAAACGATCATTCTGTGTAATGTGCATGGGAGACATGTAGCCACCTGCACCCCCTGACACAGTGGGGATAGATTTAAAAAAGAAGCCTACGGGCCAGCTTTGTTACACAGAGCGAGGGAGAAAGGGAGAGAGAGAGTGCAATGAAGGAGAGTAGCGCGTTTGGCCGTCGTCCCGGACCTGTTTAAGCTGTTGATGAATGGGAGGTGATGTAGAGAGGAACAGATTCTGAACTGCCTTCTGGGACCTTGGGCCAAGTCACCTTCACCGTCATTTATTTTAATCAAAGACGGCTGTAGAGACTTGTCTGTGATAACTGATCTGAACCACAAAGTAAACCTGTAGCCCCACATGAATACCCCTGGGTGCATTCATAGTCAGTTTCCATCTTTTCCAATTCAGCCTCAGTAGGAGCTGTACATAGTGTGTGTGTAACAGGTTGCAGTACAGTAGCCACGGTAACTTTACCTTCACCAGGTCATAGAAGAACTCTGGTGAATCAGTAACATTAAGAGTCATCCCCACAACAATTTGCACTTTTCACTGTAATAGTGTTACTGACTGCATTTGTATGCTCTGTGTGCAGATGAAGACATCTGTAAGCTATACTGCATTGCAGAAGACTTTGACTTCTTCTTCGCCATGTCCAGCAAGGTCAAAGATGGCACCTCCTGCTCCGACCACAAAGGAGATGTCTGCATAGATGGAGTGTGTGAGGTACATTATCTGTATGGATTCACTGTGCTGCACAGTAAAACTTTCCTCATGGACATTATTTTTCCTTGTGGCAGACAAATGTTATGTGACATCAGATTTGACATGATGGTACATAGAAAACTGGTGATGCTTATATATGCATGCATCGTCTTATTGCCTTTACTCCTTAGATATTGTATACCAGAGAGTACTGAGGTTCATTACAAATCTTAAGGAACCCACTCACCACTGCTCCCTGTATGCTAGGGTTGGCTGGCCTGCATTGTCCATCTGTGGACTTCATCACTTGCATGACCTTATTTATAAGGCAAATTGTAACTTGCTACTTTTTTACTTATGTAAATTTATCCATCTGAAAAATGTTGGAAGCTACCGTCTACACACTTTGACATATTCGGCAGACCCACTCTTACTATCTGTCTCCAAAAAGGGCTTTGAGGTATGCTGCCCCTGAGGCTTGGAATCTTTTGCAGACTGATTTGGGTCTTGGGGAGCTGGTCTCTCTTAAGTGTTTTCAAAAGTAGATTTAAGGAGGAAGGTGCATCAGGTCATAGATGCTTTCACTAAATATTTGCCTCTATGTGATCCAGGGGTCCATTCCAGAAAGCAGGTTTAACAAACTGTGTGTCTAACCCTGAACTCTGAGTTGATGAACGGTGAGATGGAAAACTGAGGTTTTCGGTTCCAGAACAGCTGATCAGTCAGGTCAATAAACTCTGTGTATGTTCCCTGAGTTAGACTTGTGCTTGGTGAATTAAAAAAAGCTACCATCAATGGAGCTTCAATACTATGATTAAGCATAGCAACAGGTATATAAAAGGCATAGCCTCCATTTTAATCCAGTGGACACAGGGCTATTAATGCATGTATATGCAGACTGTGCATATTTAGCTTAAAAAAAGAGCCTGAGTCAGAGCGAGGAAAAGTTTCATGTTGTCCATTAATTCATCATTAGGCCAAAGCCAACATTAAATTTTAAATAAATTTGTTCAGCTTTATCTGATAGGGACAAAACACAGGGGCCAGAAACTGAAAATTAAAACTATAGCTAAAGGTTTTAAAAACATATAAATCAAAGACATGGAGACATGATTGTAGCTCACAATCTGATCCAGTGATGATGTGGTTTCTATTTTGCAATTGAAAAGATGTCAAGGTTGAAATATGGTAGATTTTAAAGTTTCGACATCTATTTGGATCTCTGGCTCAACAGCATTCATCGGCTTTATTTCAGCTACTTCAACAAATGTAGCTTAAAATTAAACATTGTCACTGAAATGCTGTTAAAACATGTTCAGTTTATGACTATACACAGTCGATTTCACAAACTCAGTTTCAAACTACATTCTGCAGCTGCACAACAACCCTGCTCATTCAGAAATATTAATATATAATCTCCACTATTAGAGGAATTATCTTCCATCAGTGTGACCAATCAAATGATGAACGGTAACTTAAGATATTTCTTAATAACAAACAGCTATCCAACCAGGATTTGGATTCTGACACACAGTAAGCTGCAATATGCGCTTTGATACGGACTGAATCAGTGAGGAAATAAACAGCATGTCTGGTTGTGTCAGAGGGAGGAGACAGAGAGAGACTCAGGGTTTGTTGAAGAAAACCTGCCAGCGAGCAGGTCAGGTTCACAGAGTTACTACAGTAACTGACTCAGGGTTAAAGTTATCTGTCTTTCTGGAATGGGAAAAAAAAACAAAGTTTCCCTCATCTTAGGGTTAATAAATTTAGGGTTTTCACTAAACCTGCTTTCAGGAATACACCTCTGGATATGCTGACCTGATTCAGTTCTTTTTAAAAAAAAATAAATTTACTGTTATATATCACGGTGTGGATGTCCAGGCTTTGCAGTTGCAACACCTGCCTCACAAAGAAGGCAAACGTTGGAAAAAGTTCAAATGTTTATTAAATCTTATGCAGCCAATTCCTTGACCTACTGCAGTGCAAACATGATTGCAGTGGACATTTTGGGTGTGTTCACTTTCAGTTTTACTTAAGAGATTTAGATAATTGGGTTAAACTGGGGATTTGTGTAAAACCTGTCTAGTTGTCGAAAGCATTCATGTTGCTTGCCTTACTTGCAGCCCTTTAAGGAGCAGTTCTTGCCAATATGTCATCTAATGGCTTTTAGCATGCACAAAGGCATAATAGTAAAAAAGGTTGTTGTTTTTCTCAGCAGGAATTGACCTCAGTATGTTCAATGCTGAAGAAAAATGCGTGCAAGCAGGTATTAAAAACCTGGCTAATGAACTGTTATGGGGTTCCAGTATTTTGACAGTTTTTTGGTATTTCTTAGAACCAAATAACTATAATTTCTCCATTTGACTGCATATCAATCTTTTCCCTATTCTTCATCTAATTTTAAGAGTAATGCTGCATCCATATTGTGATTCATATTGTAATCCAGGTCCAGGTGCAATAGTTACATAAAACACCCAATTTAAAACCAATGCAATAACAGTTACCCCCGGATTTTGGAAATTTTTAGTTTATTCCTCACAATCCTAGTTCTGTCCACACTGATGCAGTGTGTGTGTGTGTGTGTGTGTGTGTGTGTGTGTGTGTGTGTGTGTGTGTGTGTGTGTGTGCAGGCAGTAGGCTGTGACCAGATACTGGGCTCCAAGGCCTCTCTGGATGCCTGTGGAATCTGCAAGGGAGACAACTCCACTTGCAAGTTCTTCAAGGGCCAATACACCCTTCAACACAGGGCTAACGGTAAGCTTGTCTTTGTTTGTAGGCTGTCTGTGCATGTTAGCAAGAATAAACTGAGTCCTTCTGCAAGGACAAAGGGAGATTTAAGCGGACAAACAAGAACATTGAAAAACCATATAATCCCACTTCATAATGGACGGATTCACTTCATCCCTGTGCAGTAATACACATGGACCAGAGATAAAGTTGATGATGAGGTAAAGCAGAGATGATGGTGTTTGCGTGTTTGGATAGCTGGATTATGATTAAACATGACATAAGAATTAGAGAACAGCAAATATCTAGTCATGATTCAGCCTTGACTTTCCTTCCTTCCCTGTTTTTTCCCAGAGTATTACTCCATGGTGACAGTCCCAGCTGGAGCACGAAGCATTCGCATTCAGGAAATGGAGGTCTCCACCAGCTACCTGGCTGTCCGCTCCTTGAAGAGGAAGTACTACCTGACCGGGGACTGGACTGTGGACTGGCCAGGGAAGTTCCACTTTGGTGGGACTGTGTTTGACTACCAGCGCTCTTTCAACAAGCCGGAGAGCCTTTATGCCGCTGGACCTACTAATGAGACGCTGGTGTTTGAAGTAAGCCGCCGCTGCCGGGTGATGTCCGTTTGTGGCAATTGACAGTGACAGGGTCCCTGGCAGAGCTGCAGCGCCTCTTTTTTTTCTTCTTCTTACGTCTGGATATGAATAGGCTTAGATGGAAAAAAAGAGGTTTGGGTGGTAGGGAAAAAAGGGGTGGTTGTAACTGTCTGTAATGCTTCTGTGGGGGATTAATTGTGTTTGGTGATTGGTTACGTCAGGGATGATCTGGGGATGGGTGGGTGGCATGGAAGACTCAGAAGAATCTTCAGCTTTTAGGGCCTTAAAACAGTCGATCCTGTGCAGAGCTGTCTTCTGTGTGAGTGAAAGAAAGAGAACAAAAGGATTAAAAGCAGCAGAAGAAGACATATCTAGGATTAATTAAAATCAAAGCCAACAGTTTAAATGGTTGTTTCACCCAGAGCACACTGTCAATGTTAGTTTAAGACAGAAAGCTCAATAATCACCACCTCTCCTCAATCTGTGCCACCCAGGGGCAAATTTAGGACTGTACAGTATATGAAATTAAAGCACTTTTAAAAACCACTTTGCATTCTGTATGAGCACAGTCAAAACATGTCAGTGCATGGTCAGATACAAGTTAGGGGTTAGGGGTTAGGCTAAGGGTAAGTGAGAAAATATGTTTTGTGTAAATTTGTTTAACCAATCCTTAAAGCATCAATATAATGACAAGGACAATAAAGCAGACAGGGAAAAGGGAGATGTGGCGCAATTAGTCTAAATCAGCCTTTGTGCCACTTTCACTATTCAGCTCAGTCTCACATGGCAGAAGCCTGCCTCTTGTTTATACGCAGTACAGTTTCTTGGTACTGCTGGCTCCAGTGTCACACAGTCACGTGTTTGTCCACATACACATACTCAAAGCCATGGATGTGGCCCCCATGTCCACTGATCTCAAAAGTGCTTTGTTGCAGCCATGTGATTTGCGGCTAATAGAGCGAGAAAAATCCCTAAGTCAACTGCCCGTTAAGAGGCGGGGATGAAAAGTATAAAATCAGATGGTTGCTTGAAGTGAGATGTTCTGCATAGCATAGGAGGTGATTTATGAGCTGGTGGTTCCCTTTTTTTTTTTTTTTTTTTGCCCCACATTTGTAATCAGTGGTGTGTCAGAAACCAGAGCTTGGAAGGGAGGGCGAGTCTTTACCCGTCCTGAAGCAGCAGAATGTGATGCTGGACAGGCGTATCCTCCTGAGAGCAAAACTAATATTCCACAAGTGGCCGAGTCATTATCCATATGACTTAAGTGAATGGTGCTGGGATGTGTGGGATGTTCTTCTCACATAACTTTGTCAGCAAAAGCATTTATTTTCTCTTGAACTCTGAACCTTAGGCGTGGAAACAGAAGTGGAAACCAGGTGAAGGGAAGAGTTTTTTCCCCCTTCCAACATGGGTGAAGTGGTAGTCATGTAAAAGCTAGTCTCAACTCAGTCCCTTGGGCTACTGAAATCCTGTGGTTGAAGCAGGAATGAGTGGCCTGTGAATCCAGGAGGAACACCAGTGTGAAATTTCTAAAGTGCTTGGCTGGTCACTTGTTTGGCCATCAGGAAATGTCTGAATGTTTTTGTAGTTATTTTAGAAAAGAGACTTTTGTTTGTGGGCAGTTTAGAGGAGTAGCTGCTGTAGTTGGCGTTTGAACAGCCCATTGTTGTTTCCTTTGGCAAGATGAATGCTTGCAGACATGCAGACTAGTAACAACAATCTAATATTGTCATTCCCAGAAGAGGTTGCAAGATAGATTTTATGATTTTTCTTAGCAACTTCTACTTGAGCAATTTTTGCATTCTGGAATGCCACAATTTTGCTTTCACTGAGCATGGTTAGATGTAGGGATAATTCAGTTTTTATTTTTAATTTTTTAAAAAGGAAACTTATTTTTAGCACTCTGGCGGATTGGCTGTAGGGATGGAAATGTCAGCATTTCTGACAGTTGGTCGATCCAGCACTTTGGTCCAGACTGAAATATCTCAACCGCTCTTGTATGGATTGCCATGAAATTTTGTACAAACATTCATGGTGCCCAGAGGATGAATCCTAATGACTTTGGAGAGCCACTGACTTTTCACTTATGCTGAGAAATATCTCAACACCTACTGGGTGGATAAGCACAACGTTTTGTACAAACATTTATGCTTCCCAGACCTCTTTGGTTTATAATGAAGTAACTGCAAAACAAATGACATTCCCGTCTGCCTTGGCTGAACTTTGTGGGTAATGCTGATTAATGAGTGGTAGCATGCTAATACACTAAAGAAAGATGAATAACAAGAACCACTGTACCTAAGTGCAGTCTCACAGAGCCTCGAGCATAGCTGTAGACTTACTTGTACGTTCGGCCTTTGTACCTATTGGTAATGAGACTGTTGTCACCCAGGTAATTGCTGAGTTCGGGGAACATGATGACAGAGCTAGAATCTCAGATGGGGCACAAAACACGAGCAGTGTTTTTATCAAGAAGCTAAGAGGTTAGTCAGGCTTACGTGGAAGAGGAATCCAAAGCAAACAGTATAATTGTCTGTTATAAATACCAAGTGTGCAGACCACTTTCTGTTTCACGTTTGACCTGCAGGACTTTGTTGTACATGCACACAGGTCTCTGTGAGAGATCATTAGGGACAATCTCGGTTGCACTCTCTTTTGGTTTTACTTACAAAATCAAGTGGTTTAGATAATTGGGCCAAACTAACTGTGGGTTTGTTCACAACCATCTGATTGTCAGACCATTTGTATGTCTTGCCCTGTCATACTTCATGGTACTAAAGTCACCACATTCCCACCACTTACTTTGTGGTCATTGCATTCCCACCATTTAGTTTGCAGAGTACAGAAAGAGTGACCCAAGACCTAAGTTTAAATAGTTCTAAATATTCTTTAAAGCAGAGACTTTACTAAGTCTGACAGTGCTCCTCCTGCTTGTCTGTGTGTCCCAGTCATACATCTGTCCAGCAGCGTGCTCAGCGGTAGCATGCTGCGGATCTGCAGATGACACGAGCATAATCTCTATAAGTATGTCCTGTAATTACAAAAAGGAGAAAGAGGTTGATAGAGACAGAAGGATAGGGAGAGGGGGAGAGTGAGATTAAAAGATTAAGAATTCTGCAATTGAACTCTTTGGATGTGAGAAGTTAAGGTCAGGGCAAAGAGACTTTAACTGCAAATGAAAAGAGCCAAATGAAGGAAAGCGAGTCAGGTTTTTTTTTTTCCATTGCTGATCTTCATCTGTTTCACACATTCTACTTAACTGGCGCTGTCACAGAGAAAGTGAGAGAGAACATGGGGGAGGGTAAAGGCACCGATCACTCACAGACCCTTACTCAGCTTGAACCACTCAGAGAAAAAAAACATACTGAGGAGTGTGAGCGCAAACTGTGACAAGGTGTTCACATCTGTACAGCTGCTCAGCTGGTGGGGAGACCTAGCTAACAAGAGCAGGAGGAACATATGGCTGAGGTCTCAGTGGATACCAAGGAGGATTATTCCCCCTAAACTGACATTCTTGTGGTATGGTGAGGCGAGGTCATGCCAGTCCAGGGCAAAGCACTGTGAGTCCACAAGTGAGATTGATATCTGTGTCTGCTGCATTCTAATTCATCATCATCTCATCTGACTTGATGAGTGGTGTGGTGGTCGCGCTGTGAAAACCAAGACACTCTGTGGTCTGATGTAGGAAGATAGACTCCCATCAATCATGCAACGTGAGGTTGGCAGGCACATTATCCTGAAACTTTGCTTCAAGAAATATATGTTTCTTTCAATATATACAGGACTTTTCTATGAACCAAAATAACACAAGTAAATACATGTAACCATATAAGAAAAAATAGCCATTCAGGGGAAGCCAGTATTTGCTCCAACTTTGACCCTCCCGAAAACAGGATAACTTAAGTCAAGTGTGCACAGCATATAACTATTTCACCACCATGTTAAACCATGTTGAAAAAGAAACTTTAAATGTCTTATTTTTATTCCACAGCAAGAATTTAGAATTATTCTAAATACAAATGCACATTTGAAAAACATGGCTATTTCGATCTGTCAAACTTATAAGCCTTTTTTAGTTAAGGTCAGATTTTTAAACTGTTTTTCCATTAATCAATTTACAACTAATTGACTTCGGTTTCATCTAGCCTCAGCAACATCGTCCTTGCCTGAGGAGTTTTTTATGCGCACTGAATATCACTACAAAGTGCGAGGAGCTCTCTCGGGACATCACAGGTTCTGGGAGTAAAGGTCCCATTAACTCATCCCAAAGACAATGTTATGTGGCTCATGGCTGAAGCATATCTGAAGCTTGGACAGGCATGAACTTGCTCAGTTAAAGTTAAAGTTAAGTCCCAAAGACTAACAACTGCATAAGAAAACATCTGGTTCTTTGACAAAAAAGTCAAAGACACAGGAGCATTTTGGCAAGAAACTACTGTGGTGTTAAGAAAACAGATAATACAGCCTGCAGCTATAGTTTCCAACTGCAATCACAAAGCAGTGAATACAGCTCTTATTCACACCTCTGACTGGTGTCTTTTCCATTGAAACAACACTGAGAATCATTGGCAATGTAGTATTTAGAAATGGTCACCATGCCAAACTGATAATAATGAAAACTGGTGCAATGACCTAAGTTATAGGACTGTAATATTGTGACTTCTATGTTAAGTAGAAGAAGAACGGGGATATACTGTAGTATAGGGAAAAACATATTGTTCATTGTTAATTTTTAGCTTGAAACTAGACCAGAACGTTCCTGAAAAGGAGGTTCAAGTTCAGGGTTCAGTTATTGTAATTCTGCATCACAGAGTTGCACGACAGAATGCAAATTGTACTGTAGTCCCTTCATGCTACACAAGAAATTTTTTTCTGGTGTAGTACAGTGTTGAAGAGTCTTACAGCCTGGGAAAAGAAGAAAGTCTGTGGTCTCGTGGTACAACAGCAGATACTCCTGTATCGCTAGCCAGATGGCAGCATGGTGAACAGGCTATTGTTAGAGTGGGTATTGTCTTTTAGTATTCTTTGGGCCCTTCGCAGGCACCTCAATGAGATCACTGATGTTTGGTAGATGGGAACCAATGATGTTGATTCTGTTTCATCAAATTATTAATTTGCATGTAAACTCTAAGTGACAGAGGTTACTGTTGCACTCTTTCTCTACATGCAATTCCTATTGAAAGTAGTTTGTGTTGTCAGATCAGATAAAGCTCATTTATTTGCTGGCGGTAGAGCTTTAGTAGATTTATATGTGTTGTCATTAATATCAAGGCAGTATTTTGCTGCTGCTGTTATTTGCTTTGACTACCAAAGTGTTCACAGGGTCAGTGTGAGTTCTGTCCATGAAGTGGGAGCAAGCGTGAAGTCATTGTTGCTATTGCGGCTGATTTGCTGAAAGTTGTGGGATTTTGGTTTTATTTATTTATATTTTTCTTATTGGTTCAGGTGTTTAGTTGTCAGTCAGGGGATGAGCGTTGGCGGCAGTTGTCCTAGACTGAATAACCGGAGAGGAGACAGGTTTGGATATGTCTGAAATTATTATTTAAAAGTTAGCGTCTCTTCTCCGAGACAATGTTAACGCTGTGGTTGGTTGGGTGTATTCAACATTGCGAATGGCTTAGGAAAGAAAGATCAGTTATTTAGAAAGCTTCAAGGCTTCAATGTTGTGTAGGTCCTCTATTAAAGGGATTAAAAAAAAATCCTGCTGAATGTTGTTTTTATAGCTGCTGGTTCACATTATTGGTTGTTGTTTGGCGAAGGAGCAGGAATGTTGGTGAGAGTTGGTTTGCTTGGATAAGCACAAAGTCCTGGTGTGGTTAGTGGTGGTAGTTGCTTCATGGCAGTGGGTTTGGGTTTGGTTTGGGTGGTTAGCATCAGCAAAAGGATTGTGGGTGTTAAAGTGTCGCCGGTTCCTATGCAGTTTAAAAGAGGCCAGGGCCACAATTTCAATATTTTAGGCTAGACACCCTCAAGTTTAGGCGGTGCACAGTCTGAGACAGTGAGTGTGCAAATGTTAAACCTCAGTTTGACTTGTGGATGTTGGCCATTACAGAGGGTAAGAGAGGAAGAACAGTAGCACTCTGATAAGACTGAATGAAGTTTTGCATTTAACTGGGAGACATATTAGACAGAACTTTTTTAAAGATTTGGTTTAACCTGGTTTAAGCCGAGGTTTATTTATTAAAGAGCAGGGAAAAAGCATTGACTATAAAAAGATCAGGACCTGGGTAGCTAGCAGCTGATGGTGATGTATGATGGCTATGTATTGGAAAATAATGGACTCCATTAGAGACAGTTCTTTAAGTGTCAGCATGATGTGAAATTATGCAAACCTTTGGCTCCAGTGTCTGTTACCAGTGCTTGTTGGTCAAATCTGTGTCTGCACTTGGTTTCAGAGTTAACTTAAGTGATTCTCTTATCAGTGCAGAATAATATGCACAGCAGGTTTTAGCATGCAGGCCTAATTCAGTGTGATTAAACTAAAGCTTTGGCTGACTTTTGAATGACACCCCTGCAGAAAAAAAAGATAACATAAGCAGGCAAGCTTGTTTGGGTGCAGGGGTTTTTAAAGTCTGACATGTGCGCCCCTCTGCAGTCAAAATCACAAAAACTATGGCCCCCACCCCACCCAAAAATACCTCAAACTACACTTCATGCTTTGGGGGATGTAAACAGGAAGTATACTGTTGCCATGGATTCAGTGAGTTGCCTACAGCTTGAGCTTTGTATTCTGAGTCTATTTTTGATGGAATGTTGTCAAATTGGCACCATTGAAAGTAGGCCAAATTAGCTATAAGCAGCTCCTGTTGGCAGTGTGCCCATGGATGTGCAGACAACTATCACTGAATTACTCTGACATTGACAAAAACTTAAAAATATGAGGATTTCCTTTTTTTTCTGAGCAGACTTATGGATGTTTATTTAAGATGATTATATCCACAAAAAAGTGGAAGTCACACCAAACCTAAAATCAGGTATTATGTCTGAGTTAAGACTCAAAGACAGAGTGCGAGAGTTTTGACTCAAATTGCGGCAATCAAACAACTATTGTTGGTGAGCTGGCCAAATTAGCACACCAAACTACAATATCTAACTCCACTGGTATGCACCTGTCTCTTTCACCTCAGGAAGTATCTTTTCCTCACATTTATTGCATTCTCCCAGCTGTTCACACGTCTGTATATTGTACCAACATATCTAGATGTGTTTGTTTAACATTAGAGAGCTTCTCGCTCCTCTCCACATAAACATAATCTCCTTTTGCCTCCTGTCTGGAGCTTGGCCGACCATACACATGGAACAGTTAACATGCAGCAGAAGGTTATTGGTCCAGTCAGTGGATGCGCCCCAGGACTGTTGAATGTGGATCGGACCCAGGAGGTGCTTGGCTCTCTTAAGTTGGATGGTTGATGGTAGATTCCTCTAGCTTTAGGATATACCCCAAAGAAAATACACTTGTCAAAGTCCATTATTGCAGATACTGATAGACTTGATATGTTTTTCAGGCACTGGAATGGCTGTTGACAGTTTGGACTTAATTCAATTTGCCAAATGGATTAAAGATTAATACCCACCCAACCTGAACTAAACCGAGGTGGGCTGTAAAAGAAACATAACTATACTGAACACAGTCCAGTGCAGTGTTTTCAAATGGTTTAAAATGACACACTATGAGCTGACTATGTAAATGTGCCTCTAACAAAATTCTTCACCATGGCAGTTGAATCCTCACGGGGTTGCTTTAATGATAGCCTGATGCTTCTCCTGTAATGGTTATGTCTGCTTTCATTCTTCTGTTAGTCTTTGCCTGAGTTGAATGTCCAAATAAATCTCCAGTACAGACAAAGGTAACTCAGAATCACCAGCCAGAGTAAAGGATGTGGCAAAAAAAGAGCTAACTCTTGAAAGAAAGTGGAAATTGTCCCTCATATGTGCTCTGTACTGGCCAAATAAAATGACCTTATAATAGTGTGGTCAGCCAGTTTGGACTAGAGAGGAAACAAAGCGCTCCTTAATGTTTCTGGAACCTTCTGGTTAGTGGGTAGTAGATCTAACAGCTCAGTGGGACCTAAATGGCTAAATTGAGCTGCCACGTTGTCAGTGGTCTTACCTTTAGTCTCTTGTACTGGAATCCATAACAGATGGGTCTTTTGTTTCTGTTCTCCTTTCATGAACCTTTTTTTTATACAGTGTAGCACTTACTGTATAGATTTTTGGACTTCTACCAAAATACAAAGGAAAATAATGTGACATATTTGTTACAGATTGGCTCAGTAAGAGCGTATACATCATACTCTATATAGGGGAAGACAGTTTATGTTTGCTGTTGACCTGGTTAGTTTGAAATTACAGTACACCAATCAGTCTGGAAGTCAGAGATAATGTGAATCTCGTGCTGAAATTATTCATTTATTAATTGAAAAACATTTGCTGTTTCCAGCTTCTCAAATGTGAAGATCTATCATTTTAATTGACATATACAGGGTTCCCACAGCTTAAGGCAAGTTATATTTAAGATATTTTTTAAGACATATTTTTTAAATGCCCTTCAACATGAAATTTAAGGCGTCTGGGAACATTGCCTGGAATTGGTCCCTTACTCCCTCATTTGATTTGTATAATTGGTGTTTTGTCACTGTGTTCAGACACCACACTACCTATGTTTTCTATGTAGGTGTACACCTGAATGCTGCTGACCCTGGCACTGGTATCAGAGACGGGGGAATAGGCGTGGCGGAGATGATGGTAGAACAGAATTGGAAAATACTTGTTGGCGAGTTCTCTTGGCGATTTTATGTTTCTCACTCTGCATGTGGGATTGCACTGCCTTGAGTCCCATTGTGCAGAGTTGGAAAAACTTTTGCATTGAGTGCAGTGTCTCGTATGCATTGCCACATACTGGTTTCAGCCATGCAGAGAAATCTTGCTGAAATAGACAGTTTTCATTGAATTGCAATTGCAATTCCCCATGTCGTTCAGGGTACAGTGACAGCTAGCTAGCAGACAGTGGATCCTCTGCTTTGAGCATCCCAGCCAGAAAAAAAATATGAGTTTTGTTGGTTACACTCTCCTGTCCTGTGTGATGTTTAATGCAAGAAGCATTTGGTAAATTATATAGAAAAAATAGATGCTACCAATTATTTTGAGATTTTACAATAGAACCTAAAAATAAATAATAAAAATAAAACAATTCCAAAAATTGCACTTCCCATGTCTTAGCATTTTTTAGACTTTTGAAAGATTTTTTAAAAATATGTTAAAGCAAATTATGGTTTTATTTTTGGATTAATAAATTAAATGCCTTTAAGACTTTTTAAGAATCTGCAGGAGCACTGCATATTTTAGTTTCGGTCTGTCAGTCAGGCAAAATAAGCAATTTGAAGATGCCACCTTGCAACAGTTGTGAAGGACAATTATTATTTCCTAACATCTTATAAATCAAACAATACATTGTGACAGAAAATGATAAGAAGCTAACTGGTAATGATTAGTTAATAATTAATTAGTTGCAGCTGGCTGAGAAGATGAGCGATTAAGAACACTGACGACCACCAAGGCAATGCTCTCTCTGTTATTGTTGACCCTTGATATGTGTGAACATGATGTGTTTCCCTGTATACTGGCAGCCTGGACATTTGGATGAGGAAGATTCCTTGTTTAAACCTGTAAAGCAGATGGGAAAAAGTGGATGTAGTGGTTAAAATTTGATGTTGATGAAACAGGGTGATGCTCAGTGTGCTTTCCCCCAGATGAAAAAGGTTAAAAGACAAACTATATTCAAACATGTGACAACTTACTGACTCACTGTTTTCTTTCCTGACAGATTCTCCTACAAGGAAAGAACCCGGGTGTGGTGTGGGAGTACACGCTGCCTCGCACTGAGAGGAAACCCGACTACAGCTGGGGTGTGGTGCGCTCTGACTGCTCTGCTCCCTGTGCTGGAGGTGAGACTGTGTGTTGTATGTTGGCCTGTATGTGTTTATTTTAGGGATGAAACTAGAAGAACTTTGTGTGTGTTCATGTATCGTGTGCAAAAATTGACCGGTTGCTAAACTCCTCCCTTGAATGGCAGTTACCAGTCACTGCATAGCAATTGTAACTTGGCATGGTAGGCCAACAAAGCTTTGGATTTGTCCACACGTTAAAGCAGTGTATTTGGGGCTGTAACGAGAGCGATACTTGGTATTTAGAGAGTTTGGAGGGTGTTATTTTGTAGTCTATCCAAAACCAAAAACTAGGAGCGAAAGAGTAAGGAATGGATTAAACAGGGTGTTTAACTGCTGTAATGTAAGCCAGTGTTACCTGAGATAGAGGAACAAACACATTGACTATTCCTCATCTTTAAAGCTTTTCCTCTTACAGCATAAAAAATGAAAACACACTGTTAAAACATACAAACAAGTACAATATGCAGTGGTCAAGTAGGTTTACTTAGCATGAAACATTTCTGATCTATAGTTTTTTCTTTGTAAAAAAAAAAAATGCTGTTTCCTCAACTGGTAAAAATGCTACCTCTTTGCCAGAACCATGCAGCTTCAGCCTCTGACTTTTAGCACAATTTTATGTATGTAGCTGTCAAGTCCATATTTAAGACCACTTTAACAAGATTCATGGAAAGTAGCATCTTCAAACAAGCTATGGATCATGGATTATCTTGTTAATTTGCTTGCTAGGGTGGTACGGTGGTGGAGTGGTTAGCATTGTTGCCTCACAGAAAGAGGGTTACGGATTCAAACACGCTGGCAGGCTGGGGCCTTTCTGTACAGATTTTGCATGTAGTCCCATGTCAGCGTGGGTTTTTCTAGTTTCGTCTTCCTCCCACAGTCCAGAGAGTTTGCAGGTTAGGTTAATTAGTGAATCTCAAAGGAGGGAGACACTATTCAGTGTGGCAACAAACACCTGTTTGCACACAATGCCCCTATTTTCTCCCATCATACGCATTTAGATTACGCAATGAGTCTGCATTGTTAAATAACCCCTGGATTCCACCAAGTGCAGCTACGCAACCTTCCAGTGGAAGATTCAGTTTAAAGTGGTATAAAAGATCTGAAATGTCTTAAAGTGAACTTGTTTGAGGATGTAGACAACCTGATAAAAAAACAGGTTGAAAAAAGTGTGTGTTCATGTGTGTATTCTATGTGCACGTGTCAGATTTTATCTGTGTGTTTGTGTATGTTGTATCTGCCTCTTGTGTGTGTGTTTGAGTGTGTTTTTGTATTGTGCACTATTCCTGGAGTAGAATGTGGTTCAGGAAGTGTGTTAAGGCTAATGAAAAGCACCTTTGTCAACTGAGAAGTTCAGACTCTGTTGGTCCCAAAAGACTCACAGCAATCCCCTGCTCACTTGTCAGTGGACGGCTGTGTGTGTGTGTGTGTTCTTACTATGGTCCTTGTAGTTCCACATTCAGAGGCTGCAGCCGCTCACAGACAGGCTTGACTTAAGAGAGATTTTGATCCATGACAGTTACAAAACTGAACTGTTCATATTTCCATGTTGTAGGCATGAATGCTGAAGTTGTCAAACTGTATCCAAGAACTACATCAACTCTCTCGCTCTTTTTCTATCAGGTCGTATCTCGACCAAGGCAATCTGTCTGCAGGACCAGAAGGTTCAGGTCAACTCCACCATGTGTAATCCTCACACCAAACCAACACTGGGCTCCCATCTCTGCAACACACAGCCCTGCCCTGCATAGTAAGTGCTGCTGTGTGTGTGTTTGGGGGGTCAAGGCATTTCTTCATGTACAGTTGGCTGTGGGATATGTGGTATGTGTCTTTATGTTGCCAAATTTTCAGGAACCTTAGGCGCTGTTTTTATTACAGGCACACACATACTCACACAAACACACACACACACACACACACACACACACACTGTGGTTGAGCAGTCTAGAGATTGCCTGTGGTCCATTTGCTGTGGTCGGCCACCACTCTGCTCAGCCTGTGTTCTTCTCCTCTCTCTGTCCTCCTCCCTTCTTTGCCCGCTCTCTAATTTTTTATTTTCTCATTTTCCTATTTGAAAAAACACATGAAAGCCCTCCCTATCTGCTGTCTTTTTGCATCAGTCTTTACTTATCCATTGCAGTGTTTTCTCCAGCTGTATGTCAACCTGCATATTGAGTGGATTTTAATCACTCTGACTTGACAGAATCATATAATGTCTGTTTTTTATCCTCATGTCTGTGACAAGTGGACCATTTCGCTTAATCTGAACTGTCTGAACCTGGCAAGTGATAACCAGTAGAGGAACCGAAACCTAGAACGAACAAAATATATTTTGAATAATACAAGAAATTATCACAGTCAAGAACATCCTATTTAAGAATGCATTATTTTAAGTACACTTGTTCAAAGTAAACTGAACCCTGTGCTCCCAGCTGTGGCTTCAGCTGAGGTCAGAAAACAGGCCTGTAGCAGAACCACTGAGGTCACCAGGGTCATGTTTTATTTCTGGGATTCTATGACATGAGACAGAGTTCACATTCTGCAATTACAGACATGCTGGATGTGATCACAGAATGCTGGATTTTTAAGGCTGATTCTGACATTTTTCTGCCTCCACACAGGCGACAGCTGCGGCCGGAGGCACTATGTTTTCGGGTTGTCTGTCCATTAATCCATCATGTTCTCACATCACATACACAGCGTGATATTTCAAGAATATCTTGAGGGAATTTCTTCAAATTTGGCACAAACGTCCACACGAACTCAAGGACAATCTGATTAGAATTTGGTGGTCATAGATCAAGGTCACTTTTGACAGCTCAAAACATGTTTTTGGCCATAACTCGAGACTTCAAAGGCTAATTATGATAAAACTTCAGAGTGATGACATTTTATAACTATGTTGTTACATTCAACTTCGATGTGACATCGTAATATTCTGCAAAGACACTTCTGAATTAGTGACACTAATCCTTGGTATCCACCTTGAAACTGTGCTGATTCTATAGATCTTCCAAGCTGCCAGGTTGAAGATGTGTGTGAAGCATCCACATTTTAGAATTTGCAGCTTCTTTGCTGTAACATCTGTATTTGAAGGATTGTAAACTCTCATGGCAACAAATGAGTCTGGAAAGAGATGGTTCACAGAGGCATACAACTGCGAGTCGGCGATAACTAGGCATAGTTAGTAGTGTAGAGAAGGCTTTGAAACAACTTTGAGACAATAATGTAGGAAGATTAACGTCAGAGAAAATAAAATTGATCAGTTAAATTAATAAATAAAATATGAAATATACTGAACACACATTTAAACACACACTTGTTTGTTGCCCCCATTTTCCACAGGTTTAAGTTAATGATCTAAGAATTTTCTCAAAGAGAAGATGTAGATATATTTCTCAAATTAGTTAAAATCAGAGGATGGTTGGATGTACTGCCAAATTCAGGGAAACAACATTGGAGACATCTTATGGTTGAGAAATGAACATTCATAAAGCTGCACATTTTAGAGTGGCCTTTTGTTGTGACCATTCCACCTGTGTACTATGATGTTGTTTGTCAGCATCTTATGCCACACCTGTCAAGTGGATAGGTGATCTGTGCTCACTTACATGGAGTTTTAGAAGATCAAAATTTGACACATAAAAAAGTCTTAGATCTTAAAGTCACACCTGTGAAAAATGGGAGCAAAAACACAGTTGCATTGAATTTTTGTTTAATGTATGTGTCTCCAGACATTCCCATCAGCTGCACGTTATGTTCAGTGTTAATTACCCAATGTTAGCCTGTTAAAACGCCCACCTGGGATATGAGCATGGTGAACATTTTACAGAATAGTTTTTACAGAATAGTTTTTTCTTCTCTAAGAATTTGGTATTTATAAAATTCTGGCCCAGGCCCTGTCAGAGACATCTCATTCCAGTATAACCCCTTGACACAAGGTTCAACCAATTGGCTGACTGTTTTTGTCATGAAGTAAATACAGGATGATGTTTCCAAGTCTGGATTGGACCTTTCCCTTTAGCGAACACTTGAGAATAAGAAAGAGAGAGGCAAATGAAGAAAGACAAGGCTAAAAAGAGGGAGGGAGACATCAAAGCCAACTCAGACTGATTGTTGCTTTCAGTGCACATCGTCCCTCTCAAAAATTCTCAGAGCGTCCTGACTCAGTAGCAAAATCATGCCCATGTTTTATCTGCGTTGTCTAGACATCGTGCTTAATGGCATGCATTTTTAAAAGAGACTGAGCATTCGGGGACCAGTGCAGAAAGCAAAGGAGGAAACCAGGCTAAAGTGCAGTGGAGTAACAAGTTGAAACAGCACTGAATAAATGGCCTCGCTCCTATGTAGGCCTTTGGCTGAGGGAACTGGAGCTAGCTTGATTTACAGCGCTGCTCCAAAGAACAGGCAGGGAACCGTGTCTTGGGTTCAGAGAGAGTACACACACACACAGTCACTCACACACACACTCACAGGGCGGCATGCACAGTTACAGTTCATATGCAGACACATTTTCCAATGTGTGACGCTGAAATAATGTATTTTGGATCCAAAGCGTGAGGTAAAAATAAAAATACAGGCTGCTTCTGTGTGATGTTAATGCGGTTGTCATTTTGTCCACCATTAGCCATGCCACAACAAGTCCAGACTGAACTTTCTCCTGTGTCAGGGGTTGAACAAGCCAGACAGCTATCGGTTACACCTCCAACATACAGCCTCTGTTTCTCACTAAGTTTCCCACCACCCGAGAGGGCATTTCCTGCGCCTAATCTCGGGCATACCATTTCTCTTATCTCGGCGAAAGGTATTAAACAGCCTTGTTGCGTGTCCCGACCTCCCCCCTTTGTTTGAGCGAAGAAAATGGTATAGCCCAGATAAATAACATCCGTGTGGTTTGTCCATTCAGGAGTATAAAGCAGTGTTTGACACCCATGGATCTTATTATACAGTAGCTGACACCATTTCTCAGCTGGTTGTGTGTATGGGCCAATTTATGGGTGCTGCACAGGAAGAAAGTTGAGTTGAGTGAGCAGCATGAAAGCTTTAATGACTGCATTAAGACCTCCAGGATGTATGGGCATGCATTCAAGAGCCCAGCAGAGAAAAGAAAAATTGACAATGAGGTGAGATGCATGTGCGCTCTGTGTGCGGGTGTGTGTCTGACAGGAGGGGGAATGTAAAAGTGCCTGCTTATCTCTGCAGCGTGGATCTCGGGTGCTGACAGGCCTATCCATGTTTTATTGTGCAGAGACGGCAGAATTCCCACGGGGCCCGGCCAGTCTAGCCATGCAGAGTCAGTCAAACCCCCCCACCCACCCTCATCACCCTCTCCCCTTCTCTCCCATCCACCCCCTTTTTGCTTTAGACCTGCTCTAAACCTTCACTCCCCATATTGCTGTCAGGGAAAACTGGGATTTTCAGCCGTGGTGTAGCAGCAGTTTCTGAACATAAAAAAAGGATGCAAGGAGAATTTTAAGAAGCCACTTCAATCTACCAGCCCAGTGTGCAGTTAGGAAGAGATATGCTCATATGTCAGTCTTTTTTTTTTTCATTTTCTCCACAGCAGAGCCCCATCCCCACCTCCTTACCTTTCCATTTTCTCTTCCTCTGTAGTTCCACCTCCGTGTTTGAAGTTTTTTTGCCCTTTCTCTTGGCAGAGGCCGTCTGTAGAGTCACTTACCAAAGGTTGGGGATTTCTCTGTGCATCACAGAGCGGCATATGTAGACAGATCAAAGTAAGACATGTTGTACCTGTGCCAGAAGA
Source organism: Epinephelus moara (assembly GCF_006386435.1). Taxonomy (NCBI): domain Eukaryota; kingdom Metazoa; phylum Chordata; class Actinopteri; order Perciformes; family Serranidae; genus Epinephelus; species Epinephelus moara. The sequence goes on along the minus strand of NC_065506.1, from coordinate 10,682,410 downwards.
GATGAGTACAAAAATAGAGACAACATATGTAGATACTGACTAGGGCCTGTATTTATCAACTTTATGTTTACTTTACATTACACTGAACTTATATGTGAAATCATTTTATAAACATAAGTGATTTTTTTAAGTTGAAATTAATGTCTTCATTAACAACTAACGTGAAATTAACCACAGTCAAAAATATCCATAAGGTATAAAAATATAGACTTGATTTATTAATTAAGAGGAAATTGGCCGAAATGGAAACATAATGAAGACCAAACTGGAGGAAGAAAAACATTTTGGTGCTGGTAAACAAGGTCAGAGAGAAGATGCATGGAAATCTAGGTTGTATAAAAAACTGTATGTAGCCCCTGTGACGTCACCAAAAGGTTGGTAGACTCCTGTTTTGAAGTCTCAACTTTGGCATTTTGTCTGTCACCATCTTGTATTTTTGGAGTCAGAATTGACCATATTTGGATATTTTTATTTTTATTTTTATTTTACTAGCGGAAAACAGGTTTAAATCCTTATTGGAAAAACTGAATATCCAACACCTTACTGTACTTTCACACCAAAAGCGACCAGAGCTTCCAAAGCGGTGGAAGTCATTCATTTTCAATGAGAGCCCGGCGACTTGGGTGACTTGGGTGACTTGGGTGACCTGGTCGTCAGCCATGCATCTTGGGCGACCTGAGCGGGTCCGGAGGGAAGTTAAAACTTGTTTAACTTTATGGTAATGAGCTCTGACGCGGTTCGGCGTCAACCAGTCAGAATGCTGACGTGCTTCAATGAAGCAGGTCCCAGAGAACAAGCCATGTAACTTACAGCACACTTGTTCTGACAATGGATATCGAGAAGTTTATTACTTGCATTCACTCCCACTCAGTCCTTTATAATGTGTCACTGTTTGGTTACATAGACCAAAATAAAAAGAATGAGGCTTGGGACTGCGTCGCGGAGGTAGTTGGTTGGTCTAGTGAGTTTTAAAGTGTGTAATGTTAGTAATAGAGGAGAGAATTGCAGGCTAATGTTGACACGTAGCATGCAAGTTTTCTGTGCTTGGTTTGAATGGGATGACATATGTTTTCTGTTTTCACTGACCAAACATAACTTTCTGTAGGCCAACTATGAGCTTGTTGACTGGACAACAGCAAGCAGCAACTACGCTGCTTTGAAGCCAGGAGTCCGCTTTGCGGCTCCTTTAAATTGACAAGCATGATCGAATGTTCAATGATTCACGTGATGAGCGACTAGAGCAACCAAAGCTGCCACAAATATTTTTGACAGTCATGCTTCTTGGGCGTCTGTGACAGACTTTGCCTCTTTGGAAGCTTCTGGTTTGAACGTACAGTTAGAGGATCTTGTAGTACAAGAACTGAATAACACTTACAATTAACTGTTTAGAACAGAAAACACACTGAAATGGAGACGGCTATGCCTTTACTCTGAATCTGGGGTTTCAACATGTCTATGTTACCTAACCAGCGTTGATGCCGTGGTAGCACCTGTCACTCAAAGTGGCCACATCTTTATTAAAAATAACTTTAAGCCTCATCCCCTGTGCAGTTGTCATGAAGGAGGCAATTAGCTTTAGACACCAAAATCCATTGGAGGAACTGTTGTTTTTGGCATTTCCGCATTGGCTTCATTTTTCAGCCATGGGGGTTGCTGCTTGATGGAAATTAATTTCAAACCAAATTGAGTGCCATGTTTTTCATTTTGTCTGCACCCATGTCAAATTCTAGTTAAGAAATAACATGAAAAGGGGCGCTGGTGGCTTAGTGGTAGAGCAGGCGCCCCATGTACAAGGCTGTTGCCGCAGCGGCCCGGGTTCGACTCCAGCCTGTGGCCCTTTGCTGCATGTCACTCACTCTCTCTCTCTCCCCCCTTCACGCTCATCTGTCCTATCCATTAAAGGCTTAAAAATGCCTGAAAAAATATCTTGAACAAAACAAAACAAAGAAATAACATGAAAATAAAATCATAAAAATCAGTTGTGATAATCTACCAAACATCTGTTTTGAGCTCAAAAAAATAGCTTTTGTTATTTTGTGTTAAATATAGTATTCAATTGTCCCAGTAAGTCCTGATGGTGTGCAAGCCATGTACAATACTAGGACCCTGAAACTGAAACAGCTAAAATAAATTCCGCCATCCTTATTTTTATTCTTTACACGTGCTTTTCTCCACTGTGACATTTCAAAATGTCTTCTGTAAAAAACGCCTGTTGGACTACTCTTAATATCCACAGAAACTTTCAATGAGCTCTACAGCAACATTACCAAATACTAATGCTGTAGAGGACTAAAAGAAAGGAATGCAAATGTCAGAGTCTGATGGGACCACTGGGTGACCATATTGGAGTGAAATGCTGAGAAAATAAAAAAATAGGAGGGAGATGGAAAAGATGTTTGTGCAAGCAAAATAAGTACAGATGGGAAAAGTCCAAGTACACCAAACCACACAAATGTAAAAATGCATAAACCTGGGTTTTTAAAAAATTATACTTTCTTAAGAATCCTGGTTGACATGGATATAGCAGCCTGTTTGGCAGAGAAGGTAATTTTGTATATGATTAAGCATAAAAAGTTAAGTCAAACTCAATATTAGGTGGTGACTGGTGTCCAGCCATACAAGTGCTACAAATGCATGGGTGAGCTTCTCAAAACCTCCCCTGCAGTATTGCACTCTTTTACCTCATAAAATGTCAGTTATTGAAACATTTCAGAGATACAAATTACAGCTAGGTCAGTGGTGGTTTGCAGCGAAGCGGAGTGGCACTTAGGCCACTTTTCCCCAATGATATATTGTTATTTATAAGCCAGGCAAAACAGAGGAGAAAAAAAGCAAACAGTCCCCAAAAATCCCAAACCGATGCTTTCGGGTCCCAATGGTTCACATCTTTCCCATTTCCAAATTGCAGTTTAGTCCTGCTGCTTCATTTGTCTGTGGCGTTTGAAAGAGAATGAAAGCATTTTTCTTTCCCTGAAGCAGGTCGGCGGCATGGAGGAATGGTCTTTGCGGTAGCATGTCGTTTCAGAACTGGACTGAGCCATCTGCCCATCTCTCCATCTCCCTCTTCTAAGCTTGTGGTTGTCAGACCACTCATTTGCTGTAATCTCCCCCTTCAGCCCCAATGCCAAGACAGAAGCTATTTTAGAAGCAGCAGTAGGCTTTCATCAGTGGCGAAGCAGGATTTCAAAGACACCAAAGGAGAGAGAGGACACGAGAGGCAAAAAGCATTGGACAGAAAAGAGAGGAGATTGGGAATAAAATGATGGCAGGAGAGAGGACAGGTGAAAAGAGAACTGAAAAGAGGAATGAAAAAACAGGAAAGGACAAAAGAGAGGCATGAGGGATTGTAGTCCCCATCTGTCCGTAGCCTTTTTGTATGCTGTATGTTGCGGTTGGCCTTGGAGACCTGGAAAAGCTGTTATGGAGAGCTGTATATACAATATGGTCGACATGTTTAGTTTCAGATCTGAATAGTGCGGAGAGAGGTGGATGGATGTGGATATATATTTCGGCCTGTGTATTTTCTTTGACCTTAACTAACAATTTGTGAAATGACAAAGATCAATGTGTAAAAATATTTGGAGTATTTTAAAAAGCAGCAGGTTTAGATTTTTATGAATCATAACTTTAAAGAAAAACAAGAAAAAACAGCTAGTGTAACCGCCTAATAATAAGTGGTTTTCAAAAGTTTTTGGTGTGTTAGTACTCACTGGTAATTTAGGGTGAAATTGTGTTTTTCTGCGTGTGTGTTTTGGCCCAAAATAAGTTCAGCAGATTAGAGTTTGAAGCTGTGGTTAGCCGTCCTGATTAGGAGCTCAGTAATGTGGTTGGTATCCTGATGACAGAGGCTGAATTTTCTCCATGGCAGCTCCTTATAATGTGTGTATATATGAGCTAATGTATGCATCATATAATATATACCAAATCACTACTTACACATACTTCCTATTGGTGTCCCACCACAGCTGGGCAACAGGAGACTGGGGTCCCTGCAGTCGCTCGTGTGGAGGAGGTCAGCAGACAAGGACCCTGCGCTGCCTGAGGAAGGTGACTTACCAGAGGGAGGAGGTGGTGGTGCACTCCCTCTGCCCCGTCATCTCTCCGGCCCAGGTCCAGCCGTGCCACACCCAGGCCTGCCCGCCCGAGTGGAGCACGGGATCCTGGTCACAGGTGGGTTTGTGGCAGCATTTGAAATGTTTTCCACCACAAAAGCAACATGCCTAAAACTTATCAGGTGAAATATATCCATATCTTCTAGATGGATCGGCACAAAATTTGATACCGCCATGGTCATTAGAAGAGTAATGCTGTTGACTTTGATGATACTGACTTTTCCCTCAAGAGGCTGACACTTGTGATTATTAGTGAAATGTCTTGACAACCCATGGGATGAACTGTTCAAACCAACCTTTCAACTAGACCGTCTTCATCAGGGTATTGGGGGTATCAATCGAAACGTTGGTACTTGAATAAAAGAAAACATTTTTGCATCGAGTCTTAGAGTGTGCGCCTGACATCTTTTTTCAAATTTGTATATTTTCATCAATGGTCAGCACCTCTCCAATCCTGGTGTGCGCTCCTCCTCTCTCTTAACCTGGTTTTCACTGACATAAGAGTCCAACATCTATTTTGATGTCATTATAGCCCTTTTTAAATAGGAATTGTGCAAATTTGCAGGAAAGCCCAATCAGCCTTCTTTCAGCATTGGCAGTATAAAAACAAAATCGGGGAGAGCAGCAAAATGCCGCCTACCTACTTTTGTTTATACAGAATGCACTTTTTCGGGGCATTGGGGGGCGCGAGCAAGTAATAAAATGCGTAGCTCAGCGTGTGATGTAAACAGTGACGTGCTCCGAGGGAAGCCGCGGCTGGTCAGTCCTTCTGCGATTCTCTCGTAAATCGGCCCATTCTTCACCGTTCCTGTCATCTGACGGTTAATGGCCTCTTTGTTTGTGAGGGCAAGGAGGGCGCGCAATTCCTTGTCTCCTCAGTTGCTCATCTTTACAGTGTCTGTCAGGTGCAGCGTCATCAACAGCTCCTTCCACAAGTCATCAACAGCCCCTCCTGTTGCGGAAGGCCGCCTCAGTCCGTTTAAACTAAAAGGGTTCCACCAATATGACTACCCTACGAGGTGGAAAATTGGGCACCTCGGATCAACTCGCCAATCCGGCTCTGTGTGTCTAAACGCTCGCAGCTTGCCGGCAAAACGGCCCAACATTCGCGGAAAATCTGGCAGTATAAAAGGGGCTATTTACATTTGTTGCTGGTAGTTCTGAAGACTGTTAGTTCTGCTATGACTTGAGTTTGTTTCTTACTTGACACAGTGAAGCTGACCTTGCAAACATCGTGACAAAATCAACTTTGATGCTACAAATCTTTATTTTATGCTACATTTTATACAAATTAAATACATGCCATGTATGTAGTCGTTACAGCCCTTTTTTCCACAGCAGACATTTCTATTGTCAAACTGGGACTGTACGACATTAACAATGGCTTTGTTCTATCCAAGCGTCCCTGGTCCATGGCAGCATGACAGTGAGCCTCTAGGCACAACACCAGGACCTTGAAACTGAAGCAGCTAAATAGAATTCAGCCATAATTATTTTATTATTTACACTTGTGCTTTTGTGACATGTTAAAAAGGTCTGTAGTTGCTGTCATACTTGCTGTTCAAGTAAAGAAAAGAGAAGTGCTGACAGTGAGTTTAAAAGGAAAACGTGTTTCAATGCTGCTGATGAAACTCTCCTTCTGTTTCTTCTTTGTCTGCTGTAAAATCATTGTTTTGCTGTCAGAGCTTACAGGTTACGTGTGCCCGCTGTCAGAGGTAATTTGTTGGCTAAAATTCACGTAGAGCAATGCCAGCTTCAGCTTAAAACACACTTACATGTTTAGACATCTGCATGACAGGAACACGTGCCTGAGAGGAGATCCACTCACTCACACACACACACACACACACACACACACACACACACACACACACACACACACACAGAGTTTCCTATGTAAGCTGTCAGACGTTTCACTCATGCTAAAACAAACGCTCTGCTGCCCTCTGTTGGACATGTGGAGAACACTGAAGACAACCTACAGAATGTAATGGTGGCCCACTTGTTTAGATACAAAGGACTATTTAACTTATTTCCTTTGGCAGCTGCATTTTGTTAACTGCTAGCTGTTGAAAAACCATTTGTCTTCTATTTCCATTGTCATCTCAAAGAAATGTTTTCTCTTGTGCTCTTGTCCATCCTCGGGACTGGGGGAATTTACTTTGAACAGTTGGACGAGAATGACCTCCTCTTGCACATAGTAACCAAACAAAGCCATGAATCACAACAGCCACACAAAAGTGATCATAAGTCATTGTCTGGTTTGCAATCAACCGTTCTTGTAAGATGTTGATTTGCAGGATTGTATTCATATGTTTTTTTGCAGAGCCAACATTTGATTAGGCCATTCAATCCTATGGCTAATAACCAAGTATGACTGCAATGTGTGAGCTGGTTCCTCTGTAACCACAGTGCATCACACACCAGACAGCACTTTTATTTGCTCATTTCACCTTTATACAATATTAATAGCCTGGCAGCAGATCTGTTGATTAGCTGGTGTGACCTGCACAGTCGGGACACTCAGCTGTCATTCAGCCATCATTCTTTTGGACACTCTGGACTATTTTGTCACACCAGTCCGAGTTCAGTCGGCGGTCACGCAGAGGCAAGGCCACTCTCCCTGAAAAGATCAATCGGACCTTTCAGTGACAAAAGGACAACTGGGATGTGTGTTTGTGCATGGCTGTATATGTAAATGGATGTGCACAGATGTGTGTGTGTCCTTTGTCTAATAAATTAATGCAGTGTTATTATATAAACTGCCATGACTGCTGCGGTTGTCAGTCCCAGCGGAGCAGTTTGAATCCGTCGTCCACCTCTGCTTTTCAGTCGGAGTTTACAGCAGCACTGGCTACTTTGATGGGTTGGGGTCACATTCATCTGCGAGTTATTGGTTTATTGTATTTAATGTAAGGCCATAATGGGCTGTCATCAAACCGGTGACCTTCTGTTTGCTTGTATACCATGTGATGAATTACAAATGCATGTACAGTGCCAAGAATTTAACCTCTGTTAATATGATGACAGCTGAAGGTTAAAGTAATCATAAGAAAGTATAAGACTAAGTTACACTGTATGTGCATGTATGTATGATTTACTAAGTGTGTCATTAAAGCTTTACCTATTGAACCACTAATCTCCTGAGGATAAATTATTGACTTTTGTGACTTTTTTTTACTTCCTTCCTGTCCACTCACAGTGCTCCAAGACCTGCGGGCGTGGACTGAGGAAGCGGAGTGTGTTTTGCCGCAGCACAGATCCTGGGGCCAAAGCGGTGGTGGTGCCCGACAGCATGTGCAGACAGCACCACAGACCCAAAGCCCAAGAGACCTGCGTCCTGCGGCGCTGCCCTAAGAATGAAAGGCTGCAGTGGATCCCCACTCCTTGGGGAGAGGTAAAAAAGACACATGAAGCTTGAATAGCAGTAATGATAAAAGTGAAATGTCTTCATTTTCAGTTTAATAATTTCAAGGAAAAATCCGCCCTAAAGCACTGAGAATCACAAACAGCTTTTGATGATGCACCTTGCTCTGTGGGTCCATTTTGTTGCTTGGTGCCGTGTTTGTCTCGCTCCAAATGTCACCTCACACTGACTGAAACACTTCCAGCACAGCTATGATTTGCAGCCTTATCAGGAGTAAACATCACGCTTTGATGTCAGTACTTCAGAGTTAAGAAAACAAATGCCTCTCACTAGCGCTCTCATTTTTCAAAAATATTTATCAATCATATACGGAGAGCTCCATTATAGAACAGAGAGAGCAGTTTTACAGCCAGCAGCCTCAGTAGACCAGAATGCCATGCAACATCAAGACTCGTGCTTTATGGGGCTGGAAAAAACTCAGCACTGCTCAGTGTCAAATCCCTTCACTGAGCGTGTTGAAAGGCTAACTGGTAATTGTAGGAACTGGATGAACTGGACTGGAAGTAAAGGGAAAATGAATAACTAAAAATTGATAGTAAAAAAAAAAAAACCCATTCATCCACCACACCTCACTCCCTTAGTGAACTGTGTCACTCTTAATGCAGTGTCAACTTACTTTCTTGTGATACATTTGTGAGGTTTTTCTTGTAAATATACCACTTTAATCTCAGATAATATCCAAGAGTGGCTAGTCCTAGCCCTAACCATGACCTCTTTGCCCTAATCCTGACCACATCTGACTCTTGACGCATCAACTTGATGAGTACTAGCCAGTCACAGCATGCAGTAGAATCCATAACGATTTGTCGTAGGGATGGGTGTAAGTAGCTTAGTAGCTGCAGTGTGACTATTGTCACCCAACTGCAAATAGACACCATGTAAAAAGAAATTACAATATGCTTTCCACAAAAAAAAAAAAAAAATATATTTTTAAGCTTTCTGTGTCAACATGTTCAACCTCTTTGCAAGTAATGTAAGTTAGAATATTGTCACACGGAGTAAAGCAGCTAAAGCTAAAAAAAAAGCTGTCAATTTAACTGATTATGATGAAGATGTTCTTCTTTTCCATTTTTAAATATACTGCCAAGTTAACATCTTAAGTTTTGAACATATGGTTGAACAAAAACACACAGTTGGACAACCATACCTTGAGTATTCCTGCCACCATGATAGAAAAGAAATTACTTGTAACTTCAGAAGTTTCATTTATGAGCAAATATACCAGAAATAACAAAAAATGTATTTGCTATAACTTTTTATGCCAACAAATACTCCAACAAGGATTTTTTTTTTTACAATTTCCAACATACGCTGGCTGTCTCCAAAACTAATCAGTGACCTCCAAACAACTTGGGGGTTTTGAATACATTATTTGAAGAATTATTTTTATAATATTATTTTTTTATTAAATCTAGGAAGTTTAATCTATGTTTTTGTGGCTCCATACAAGTATTTCATATATATTTATGTTTGCCAGTAGCCATCAGTTGAGATAGCATATTCTTTTAGTGTGTGTGTCAAAGATTTGTGATTTCACACCTGCCTCCGTGATATAAATTCTTCTTTGTTCTCTTTTATGTTAAGTGCAGTAGTTTGAGTGAGAGGGGGTGCACCAAGTTATGCGCTGAATAGTTCATGTTGCTGAATATGGAATGATCAAGGTCAGCAAAAGGTTAGGTTTGCAGCACAAGACAAGATAGATAAGCAAGATAAAACACAGTGAAGATACTTAGCTCCCAGAATGGTGGTTTGGATTTTGAAAAAGAGCCAGACACATCGAACACTCACACACGTACATATGCACTGTCTGCTCATCAAATGTAATGGCTGAAAAATACTCAGTAGAGCACTTAGTATTTTGGCTCTATTGCTACAACGAAAAGTGACCTTGTGGTGTCTGCTGCTATGGGAACCTGCCGCATTACACACACACATTCACAGAGTTCATTTTGTAAAATTGTCCCTCCTGCCTGCACTCTGTTTCAGTGCTCCAGGTCTTGTGGCTCAGGCATCCAGAAGAGAGAGCTTCGCTGTGGGGAGAGAGACTCACAGGGAGGGTATGTGCCTTCAACTGCACACCAAGACACTTTAATAGATCTGCACACATGCTTAATACCCCGCTGTGTCATCTGTGTGCTATCCTCAGAGTCAGAATGTTTTCAATATTGGAAGCTCTGTCGGAAAAGTAATTTTGAGCTGACAATCTGTCCTCTCCCACACAGGTATGTGGAGTTCCCCGTACGGAGGTGCAGGAATATGGCTAAGCCTTTGGTGGATCTCCAGCAGGGCTGCAACCGAGGTCCATGCCCAGAGCTCCCTCGAGTTATCCCTGGCAGAACCAGCTCCAGTGCTGTGGTCTTAGGCTGGTACTCCTCTCCCTGGCAACAGGTACATTTGTTCAGGCTTTGATCCTAAACTGTATACATGAGAGACTTTTAGTGCTACGTGTGCATTCCAGCTGACAGTCTTCCAATTCGGAGCTTTTCTCCCACACACCACACAACTGTGAAGTGTACTACACGGATATTAAATTGCATCCCAGGACATGTAACGCGTGGCTGAATGCTCAAACTATAATTTGTCATCATAGCCATGATGACACTTAGATCTCACATCAGTAAACTGGATATTTATCTCTGTTTGGGAGGATGGCTAACGACAGTCAACATTTGAAAGCTTTGTATTTCTCCACATGTAGAAGTGATTTCCATGGGACTGTAGTGAGAGACATTCTCTGCATTTACTGTGAATGGTCTTTCTTTCCATAACTAAAACACAAGCGCAAAAACACAAGCAAAACAACATAAGCTGCGTCATTAGCCTGTCCATCTGACCACCTTACTACCTACAGTAGTAACCAAGGTAAGATATTGTAACCCCAGTTCTATTAACACATATTGTGAGCTCCGCAAGTATTCAGGCAGGCAGGTCCTGATTGGCCAACTACATGATACAAATCTTGGAATCTCAAAACTCGTAATTGGAGGATAGTATTACCCGTAGAGTCCAGTAGAGGGCAGAGGTTGTGTGAGATGGAATGGAGGGTAGTCTCTATATATAGACTGTAGGCAAACCCCAGAGATCTTACCTCCGGAAGAAGAGCGGAGGAGCCCTGGTTTCCGGTTGTAGGCTGTTTGTAGTCCGTGTGATATTGACCAATCACGTTTCAGCCGGCTGCAGTTGTTGCCAGGTTAAACGGTCCATGCGGTGAACTAACGAGGCGGAACATAATTGGCGTCACTGCAAACTCTGAATCCATCGCAATGGTTCAGCATATTTACTTATATATAAACGGAAGTCGGAAACAGAAATTCACCGCCTCCGCCCAAATCAAACCGGAATGCCAAAAAATCGGGGGTCTGCCCCCAGAGGCTGTATCGCCGTCTGACGGAAGTCAGACGCCAAATACAGCTGATGGGTTCCGAGAATGAATGGAGGGTTACTTCGAAAGTCAAGCAGCATATCAACAGCTACAGGCTGTTCTCATGCACTGTTTGTACATATACCTACGAAAAGTAATGCACCACAGTTTGTATATTACACATGTAATAATGAGCCAGTAATTCTTTAATCAATCACGTAATCTGGAAAGCTGCGATCACATGAGCAAGGAAGTAGTATAAAGACTGGAAGTCTGAAAGACTTTCTTTTAGGAGACTGGTGTTCAGATTGTGTCAAACCAAATGGATTTTGAGATATTTTAAGGTACATCATCACTATGTTTTTTTCCTAAACCTACATAACTTTACTTGTCTATACCTAACTTACACAACTTTACATTAAGTACATAACTTTAAGTTAAGTATTCATGTCTACACCATTCGTGAGGTGCTAATTTGTTTGATATCATACAAATCGTTGTATGGGGATGTGTTGACAGCTAATTACATTAGTCTGTGAGGTTGCAGGTTATGTTAAAAAACAAGCTTAGATCACAATGGGCACATCCACTATGTAGTGTTTTAGCCCATCCTGGATGCTATCAGTTCACAGTAATGTTCATCTCTTTGGTGGATTTTGAAGGTGTAGCTTTAGCCTCACTCTTATAGCATTACATTGCTACATATTTAGGGCCCCATTTAACAAAAATTTTATTCTAAACTGAGTGAGCAGGAAACATTAAAAACCAGCCAGGGATGGCATTTTTAACCAATGAATGAAACTATTATTAGCATATTAGCTACAGCTGATAAAATCTGCCAGCGACTGTTTCAAATGGAAATACTGTCAGTTTCTGGTCTGAAATAAGAAGCCTACTTTTGTCCTCTTCTTTCTGAAATCAAGGGCATATTGTGTAAGTGATTACATGAAAGAACAGGAAGATTGACAGGCATAGTAACAGTAACTAAGGGGGGGCAGGGCTTCGAGAATGGTCAACTGAAGACTGAATCATAAAAGATGCGTGATTGCAATGTGACTGTGGAATTAAATGGTTCAAAATAAGGTCGGGAAGTGGTGAGAAGTGGGTATTATGCTCTGTTGTCTATAGCATCAGCGTTCCTTAAAAGTAGCTATGAGCAAAATTATCCCATGTTTAATCAGTTGCTTCTAAACTAACAAATCTACTGAAAAGGTTTTGTGAGATTAATATTTATTTTCATCTTCACCATCTCTCACTTTGATTTTTGTTTACCAAGAGGAAAAAAGTACATTTAATTTCGGAAAAATATCCTAACTGCTTGTCCAGAGGTTTCAGAGATAGGAAAAACCCTATCTTTTTTGTGTCATATCCTGTCTCGTACCCCTATCTTATCTGAACTTAAGAAATCCTAACTATATTGTCCACAGCAGTGCTTTACCACTTCATTACACTGCTTTTTACCCTCACAAAAAAGGACCAACTCAAGTACTCATTGCATTTTAAGATGCATCTCAACAAAACAGCTTACACAAGTCACAAATTCATATTTTCGGAACTGGGCATATAGCCCTTCGGCTTTGCTCGCTTTTCTCTGAACCCTCTGTACAGTACTGAAGTTGACTCGTCAAGCTCCAGGCTCCACAGAGAGTGACAGCATACTGATTCTGGTCAAGAGAGTCTCAACCAGGTCTCAATAGAGGAAACATTTTTCGTACCAAAAACCCTAAATGTCACCCTAAATTGTGATAAGGTAGGATTTCAGGTTTAGGATGTTTCTGTAATGAGGCCCTAGGCCCTTTTCTCTGGGAGGCCGTGGCACGATGAGGAAGGCAACACAAATTCTGGGCCAAAACAGCAAATCAATACAAGATGACAATGAATTAGCAATAGCTATAAACCACATCAGTCCCATACTCTGTATTGGAACTATGTTAAATTGCATCGTCTCTATCAAATAAAATGAATAAATGAAATAAAATAAAAAGTTGTTATTGTGTTCTAATAACTAAGTTTCACCAAAATCCTCAGAGACAGACAGTATAGTGTAGGTGGTGGTAATTCACAGACGTAGTATAGTTTGTGTGTGGAATGCACCTCAGATTCAATCCAAAAGCTCCACTCTGTTACTGAGTCTACTGGGGCAGGTTGTGTAGGCTACGTGTTATATCATCTATTATGCAAAAAGTCTTAAGGGCAACCTCTTATAGCACAGTGTCTTATTCTGCTTGATCTCAAGTTTGTGATCCCTGTACGTTTCCACCAGAGCAGATATCTCCTGACAGCTCGCTGGAGGGCAAGTACATGCTGGATGGGATGTTTGTTTTCTTCATCTGTTCTTTGTCTCTGCGTAGACTTTTCCTCCATCCCTCTTCTGCTCCTTTTATGATGATTTTCTTTTCCTCCGTGCACTTCAGCGTTTGATCTCCTTCTCCTATTTATATCTGTGTGCCTTTTCCTCATTTCTCTCCTTCTCATTCTGCTCCTCTGTTTGTTTCTGTCTCTGCTTTTCCTCTCCTGCCTCTGTCTCAGTGCTCCGTGTCCTGTGGCGGAGGAGTCCAGACTCGGTCCATCCAGTGTCTCCGGCAAGGTCGCCCTGCAGCTGGCTGCCTGCCCCACCAGAGGCCTGTCACTTCTAGGGCATGCAACACACACTTCTGCCCTGCTGCTCCCCTGGCTCCAGCACAACGCCCCGGCCGGGTCACAGCTGCTGCACCAACACTGAAAGGTAAAGTCGTCTCAGAAGGAAAGACAAATTCATCCAGTTTCATTCCCTTAGAAGCATAAAATTACAGCACTGTTTAAAGTTTGCATTCCCTGTTTTGGGGTGTTTTTTTCTGCACATCTTGATGAATTCTTCCCATAGTCTAGTGACAAGTAGCCAAAGTGAATTTAACAGTAAATGGTCCATCTGTACGGTATATGTTTGCATATATGTTATGTTATTTTTAGCCAAGCGTGGCTCCAGGGATGGCAATGTAATTCAGTCCACCACTTTGAGTCCTGACTTATATATATAGGATGGTTTGCCATGAGAGTTTGTGCAGATGTTCATCCTACTGATGTTTCCTTTAGCATCACCATGAGACTGACGTTTATGTTTTTTAGTGAAATATCTCTACCACTATTGGATGAAATGTCTTGAAATTTGGTACAGATTGTTATGTTCCCCTCAGGATGATTTGCAATATCTTTGACAACTTTTAATTTTAATCTAACGTCATCATCAAGTCACATTTTTGGTTTGGTGACACTTTGTTCTGTGAGAAAATACCTGGTATTTGTCAGACAAAAACAACCAATTTAAAGATCCACCTTGGTTTCTGGGAAATCTGATGGCTATCTTTCTTGATATCCTCAGTGTTTCTTGGCAGAACAATCAATAAAAAAAAATAAAAAAAATTGAATATAAAAGTGAATATAATCATCAGACTGGCACTGCCAGATGAATTCGCAATTGTGACTTAGTCTGGAACCTCTTGGTTCATTTTCAATCTCCAAGGGGGCATTATCAATGGCCGTAGATCAAAATGCTTCTGGATGCAACTGGACAGACCTACAACTAAACAGAGCAATGAAATGTGACGTAGCGCAGAGCGACGGACAAATGTAAATGCAGAGCTGCTCTGTGATGGTGTAGCATCAACATGTCTGTGAATGAGCGTTTTTGCCATCATAATTCGAAAATAGTATCTTAACAGAAAGTTCCACATCAGCTGAGCCATCTCCGTTGTTTGTTAAAATGCCTCAGTGGCGCTGCTCTGCATCATGACATGTTTTGCATAAAGCGTGACATCGTATGAAACCTGTCCCATTTCACATAAACAACTGAGATTGGCCGGACCTGGGTCTGGTTGGCTTAAATTTGTCTGAACAGAAGGAAGACCAGACGCATCTGCCAAAGCAAATAAAATATGAGCTCACAGATTCATCTGGTTCTGGGCTATGTATTCATGAGCCGCAGCTTTGGTTTGAACTGCTACTAAAAATGTGCCTTATTTTTTCTTTTCTCTGCAGATGAACACTGCATGGACCATTTCAGCTGGTGTCATTTGGTCCCCCAGCACGGTGTTTGTAACCACAAGTTCTATGGACAGCAGTGCTGCAAGTCCTGCTCCAGCAAGAGGCAATAGAGCTGTGATACCTCTGAGTCTGTGGCTTGGGGCCTCTGAGGGATACAACACCACAGAGGCCATTTGGGGGCCATTACACACAACACACAGAACTGTGCTCAACACTTGTGTGTTTTCTTCCTGGAGTACTTGACTAATGAATCTTGAAAAGAAGTAAAAGAGAAAAAAACATGGACTCTTTTTGTTAGAGAAGGCAGTGTGGCTGCTGATGCTCATCTGCCAAAGCGGTCAAGTCATGTCATCGATCACATCGGATCTGGAAAGACAATGCAAATTACAGAGCATCTGAAGACTTGTTGATGTAATATATATGTTGTCATTTCGTTGAGTGTTTTCCTTTTGAAACCTCTAAAGCTACAAGCCATCAAGAGAACAGGAAAGGACAATAGTGTTTTAGCTTGCTTACATGTATTTTTAAAGACGTCTGGTTTCATACGCCTTTATTTAAGTTATTATGGTTCGTAATATATGATTGTACATTTTGTCAGGTGTACAGTGGATCTGTGACATGTTATTTCTATGTTTGGATGTACCATAGCATTGTGCCAGTCACCCTTGGATCCACATTATGAGATTTATATGAGGCATTTGTAATCGATGGTGGGATGCCTTCTGCACTTCTCCTTCACACACTCTCTGCTTGTTATGTTTACTGCTGCTGAATCATTTGGAACAAGCTGGAACACAGTTCGTCCTGCGCATTCCATTCATGTTAGCGCTATAAAAACATGCCTGTCTGTGTACGTAAAACATTTTATCCAGTCACATTGTAAGTGGTCGCTTTCCTGTACGGTTATGGTAATACAACTTGATCATCTACCTGTCTTTTCTTTTCTTTCCTGCATACTCTCTATCAATACAGCCACAACGAGGGGAATCATGCGCTGCGCTGTCTGCAGTCCTGGAGGAGAGGAGAGGTAGGGTGAAGAGGGAGAGAAGAGGATGATTGCAGGGTGAGCGTGGGTGCAGTCTAGATAGTATGAGGTTTTGCTTTGTTAAGAGAGAACAGTGTAGGTGTGTTCTCTGCAGGAGTCTGGTCAAAATGCAGCTCTGATGTGAGAGTCTTGGCTGGAGGACTTCAGATGAGTGATGACACAGTCACATTCAGTTTGGTGTTAATCAGCCACCACCTGAGCAACAACGTAGTACCTGACCAACAGGACAGAAAAATTAGCATTGCACTTTGTTCACAATAATCAATCAAGAGATAACTTTAGATTACTCATCATGTTCCACACATCCATAAGCATCCTTATTCTCTATCATGTCAGTCTCTAAGTAAGCATTGAGCCAGTGGCTTGCTACTCATAAGGCGTCTAGACATCTTAAAAACTTCTGTTAAAAAAATAAATAAACATTCTTTCACTGTCTAAGTTCCTTTCACCGTGAAATAGGACTTAACCCTATGATAAAATGTATTTATTAAAACACTAAAACTGTTATATTTGACCCAGAAGTATCAAAAAAACATGTCAATCAAAATTTTCCAATTGTGTCTTTGACATCTAGATGTTTTTTTTTTTCCTGTAACACACCACAAGACAATGCTTCCTGGGCTCTGCAAATTTATTGAACCTTTATTTATATTCAGCCTTTATTTATACAGGATTAAATTGATTTAAATGCTGGAAAAAAAGAAACGTAGTTTGGTTGAGTTGAGATGTTGGCTCAAATTCCCTGAAAGATACCAAATAAAAAAAAAAGAAATATTTTGGGCTATATTTGTTTCAAAGAACTTACAAGTAACAGTAAATAAGTAACACAAAGCTTACACAAATAGAAAAACATGAATGCGTTTTGTGTGACATTGCATGATTAAAGATGTGTTTGTGCTCCCAGACACGTGTCCTGGCTGAAGTGAAATAAACTTTTTGTTACACACAAAGTATTCTTTTACATCATCTGACAACTGGAGCCAGGAATTATTTTGCACCTTTATTAGCCAACAATCAGTCTCAGCATTGATACGCCTATTCAGTTAAACAAACCAGCTCTTGATGGACACCCAATAAGTAACCAGTACACACAATTAGTACAGTGACTTGTAAAATAATATGCTAAATTTCTTTAAAACTACTCTGAAACTGTATCTCATTTTAAAAATCCATACAAATATGCTAGGCTATGTAGAAATTCAAAAACATATTTGGAAACCAATTATTTGGTCTGTAATATACAGAAAATATTTGTGAATCTTTAAATGATTTGTAAATGCTTTGGCAAGCTGGTTTCTTGATCCAAAATAAAACAGCAAAAACACATTTGTGAGTCTTATTTTATTAGCGTATAGTTTAATTTACTTTTTTGATTTTCTGAAACAAAACGATCCCATCATGAAGAACCCAGCATCTCTTGTGGCTCCTAGAGCCCAAGCCACAGATTTTTACCTGACTCAGTTCCTCTCAGCTCTACAAAGCACTTTAACTTTACTGTTTTGATTCATTCGTAGTGCTCTGATCAGCGTTTTCAGCAGGCAGCAAAATAAACTCAGTGATATACCCACTGTATACTACCTGCTCTGCACCAAATGGCAGAAAGTTAGTGTCTAGATGATGAATATAGTGGAAGCTGGATGTGTCTCTGCAGTGTTAAACCATATTATCTTTTTAAAAAGCTGCATTAATTAACTTTTTGGCCTGCATGAACACAGCATTGAGAAATTACCACCTTATGAAGTTGAAGTGGCCAATGTGTGAGCAAACAGTGGCTTTATTTATACATGAGACAGACATAGAGCAACACTAGCATGCATTTGGAGTGGTGTCTGTGTCTACATCACTAACATAAGTCCAATATTCTCCTTTAAGCTCATTTGCTCCTCACCAACACCAAGAAATAAATCATGCTCTTTATCCTCTATTAAACTCAACTCCACTAGTCGCTAACTTTGTCTGTCTATAGTTTAGTGCAAGGTAGGTGATGTAGAGTTACTTTATCAGAGCTTTTTTACTGAAAACAGAGCAGTAACAGGATCTGATTCCCTCCCACTGCTCATTAAAGTTGTAGTGATTCCCTGTCACTACATTAAAGTTGTGGACTTTAAAACCGAAACAATTAGCTTAAAGTCCACATGAAACAGCATTTTGAAACAGGGTAGGCAGGTGGGATATATCGTTGGGTGGAATTTGATTTGATCTGATTGTTGAGAAGTGGATGTGTCATGACAGTGAGGCCCCTCAGATTATTGACCTATGGCTAAATCCCGCCCTCAAACGTAATGAGCCAATCACAGTGCGTATAGCCATTCCCATACACTCGGACATTCTCTGCCTGGACGTCCATTGAAATGCATTACAGAAAGTCAGTTTTGTTCAGTTTTATGAGCTTTTTCTCAGATTTGAAGTTTAAAAATGGTCAAACGGTGTGCATGGGGTACATGCAACTCCGACACAAGGTATCCTGAGAGGCTGGGCGACGAGTTGTATTTTTTACACTTTAAACCACATCTCAACTGAGTGTCTCCTTTGGATAAAGTTGTGCGGTAACGTTAGGCCACAACATCAATTCAACGTGAATAAGATTAACAATGATGTCTACATCTGTTTAAAGGTAAGTCAACATCGGGTTTGAGGCAACATATTGTCACTTTGCTGGAAAGAAATATAAAATTATCTTTAACATCTCTAGCTAACGTTAGCTAAAGTTAGCCTAACGTTAGCTCCTAGCTGCGTTGTTCATCATGTCACCTTGTTTGCTGGGAGTTCATTAGCCTATTTTGTTATAGTTTTGTACTTTGGTGATCGTACATCATTGTTAGCTGTTGTCCAAAGGGCTCTAGTTAAGCTAACGTTAACTTCTGGAGCTTAGCTTCATTAATTTATCTGTAATCGCAGAGATAACAAAGGTTGGCAAACGTTATGCTGAATGATTCAATACTGTAGCACCAAACTAACGGAGAGACACTCTTGGTAAAGATGGTAAAAAGGCTGTTATCCTTTTCTCATATTCTGAGCCAAAAACCTTAACTTCAGTGGAACAATGCTGATCCTCTATCTTGTTGTCTAACGAGATGCGGTTCACAAGCGTACACTGTGACCTGTAAATTTTGACTTTTAATTTAAGCTTTTCATCGACCTTCTCAACAATACAATGATGAATATATCCCTCCAATGCGTAGTTTAGGCCCTTTTGGTTACTTCTCAATGACATCTGATTGTTATGTTTCCAAAAATCATGAATTCCCTCCTGTGAAATGCCGTGTACTGTGACACCTGCCATAGCGCCGGTCACTGAATGTTGATAGTTTGTCCGAGTGTGTGGAGGGGGGCATGGCTTAGCCATAGGTCAATTGCTGAAGCAGTCCACTGTAAAATGTCTCGTGCACAATTTGGAACTGTCACAGATACCACTTCATTGGGAATATATTCCAGCCAGCAGGGCAGTGACCACGGGATTTTGGGGAAACAAAGGCAGAGTGACATAGAATGCTGTTGCTAGCAAGCTATCTTAGGGTGCGTTCTGTTGCATGCAGTGTGCACACAGTCGGGACATACCACTTCCTCATAACGTTACGCCCCAAACTTTGACCCTCTCGCTTTCATATGTGTTACCATAGAGATAAAACAAAACGCCACTCACCTAGCTTGCCAGAGACTGTAGGTCCACCTGGAGAGCTCTGATGTTATTATTTTGCAGTAAGTTATAACTGCATACACTGTAGATTCTAACATATGATATTCATGATAGTAAAATTACATAGGCTATACATTTTTTTGTCATTGTTATTAAATACTTATACGCTTTTGTTGTTATTTATGATTATTTTATTCAATTAAACAACTATTCTGGGTCAGAATAGCCAGAAAAGCATGCTGGCTTGCATACTGCAAAACCTGACTGGATGTAGTAGAACATCCTGGTATTTCTGGCATGCTGCATTTGACATACTATGTAATGGGACATACTAAATCTTTTTCTGGCATACTATATAGTACAATAGTATGGGTACTGGAATATACAGTCTCTCTCAGCTCTGTACGGCTAACAGTGGTCCAGACATTTTCCATAGGGGTGGCCAGATGGGGGCACTGAAAATCCTGGGGTGGCACACCAAAACAGAAGCCATTCAGGTACTAGCTTATACGCTAGGTGAAAACTATGTCAATATGAGAGTTAACAAAATTGCATAGTGATATACTTGGGTTCTTCTTATTCTGATTCTTCTTCTTACTTTACGATTAATTTCACTAATTATCTGATGTGCACAGACTAATACTGGTACGGTTAACACCAGCAGAGTTCCACCACAACCCTGTTTTGATGTGTTATGTATCTGTTTATAGGTGATGGGATTCATTGTTCCTCATATAGGCTGGTTGTCCTTTTCCATAAAAAGACAAATACAAATTTAATTTGTAGGAGTTTGTTGATTGTAAGAAACATTTACTTTAACTGGGGTCAAGCCTTCTCAAGGTTAGGGGAGACTTGTACCCAAAGATCCCGTTTTTATTCAGGCACCTTGAGGTGAGAGTTCAAGGGACTTTGAAAATGCCACTTTGGAGCATAATTATGCTCCCTTCCCAACAAGCTATTCTGACCCCCTCTTGGTGCAGATTGATTGATGGGTGGATGTTACGATATTATTGGATTTGGATATAAGAACGCAAAGAATGTTTATTGTGTGTGTGTATATATATATATGTATATGTACATAGGACCACAACATGATTAGGTATGTGATCTACAAGGATAAAAAGGACATTTTTCATTACATCTTTAAAGATAAAATAAAATGCTCCATAGAGCTGTGGGTAACCAGTGGGTTTACCAGTACAAAAGACCCCTTTCCAGATTACACATGCTTATTTAATTCATTGGTGTAAGAAAAAATATTGATAGAGCAGCTTTAAAGTTTTGTATGGCATCAGTGTTATCTCATATGCTAACGTGTATTGCCCTCCCTGTGATCACAGTGATTATCACGCCCAGTTAGACACACTGCCACTATTTATCTGGCCACTCAGTGAGAGAATCTTCCTGCACTTCATTGGCCTCTTTGGCAACTCTAGACATTTGATAACTTTTTGCCCCTCTGAAAACTTTCATAACTTGAAGCGTGCTGAGATTTATGCTACCAAACAGTGTTTTTCTTACAGTGATTATTCCACCCTTTCTCGCACTGCGGGGGCAGCTATTGCTCTTTAATCAACCCGTCTGCATGAATCATGGAGCCCGGAGTCCCCACATCCTCTCGGCTGCATGCTGTTTACCGGCATGCTGTGAGCCAGACACCACAAGCTGGGGCCCACGCACATACACACAAATATGTCAGTTCGGCTAACATACACAAATATAACGTGTTCATTGAGCATCAGGCTGGCTGTGAAGGTGTGTATTTACTGTGCTTGAGTGTGTGTGGGTGAGAGCATGCTTGTGCAATTTGGGTGTGCATGCACATTTTGCATGCTTTCCCGGATGCTTGCCTGTGTTTGCTGGTTGAATTCATGCATTTAGTGTGTGTGTGTGTGTGTGTGTGTCTTAAAGGGAGAGAGAGTGTTTGTACAATACATATGTATGTCCCTACAGCCCAGCTTATGATGTCTACCTCTCAGTGGGGCAGCAATTTTACTGCTGAGCCGATGTGAGAATTTCTATTTCTCCATCCTGCTTTCATTTCCAGATGGGACTCAATATCCCCCCTCCATATTGGTTTGTAATGGCATATTTTGATTATCTTAGCATGGGGAGCCACATCAACCCTAAGCATTACTGCAGCTGAGAAATAAAGAGACCAAGACTGGAATAAAGAGACTGAAACTGAGGGGTGTTTTTATTTGGTGTTCTCGCTTGAATTTGGATCTGTACCCACGTGTAGGGCTGGGTTATGAACCTCAATACTTTTTTTTAGTGCCTCCAGAAATGTGTTTGTAGCATCTAGTATTGAAAACTACCAAGTGTTGGTATCAAATGCTTGCTCAGACTTACTGTTAACCTATTCTATGAACAGACATTTCCTTATTTACGTCACGATTTCGGTCATTTTGGATTGAAGTCCAGTAATTTGTATGGCTGCTAATGTAGACAAATATGGTAATATCTCTCAATGTGAGGTTTCATAAAACATATTGCTTGGGTACTGGTACTGAAAAGCAGGAGTAGTTGTCACTGGTATTGCAAAACAACCAGCTCTACCTATGTACAGATGGGCGGTTAGTTGGTTGGTCCACCACTTTGGTCCTGACTGAAATATCTTGACAGCTGTTGCCATAAAATTGCCTTCGGTGAACCTCTGAAAATGAATCTATTGCTATCATGAGGTTGACATTTTTGGTTTTTAGTGAAGTGTCTTGACAGCTATCAGACGGAACACCATAAAATTTCTCACAGACATTCATGTCCCCTTCAGAATAAATTGTAGGTACTTAACTTTCCTTATATGTAGCACCATCACGTCGAAACTTGTCCAATACTTTAAAATCCCAACAAAAGCAATGACATTTTTATTTTGCTGTGGACAAGATTATCTTATAGGAGAAGATTACATAGTTCATGAAAAAGGAGTGTAAAACAGGAATTTTGAACAAGATTAAGAGGGCTGAGGGGTGTGTGAAGGCACAGAGGCGGTTACAGCTAAATACTATAGCAGGATGCTTATATGCTCACAATGACAATGTTAACATGCTGATGTTTAGCAGTTGTAATCCATGATCAGCATTATATGTTAATACATTAACATGCTAACTGTTACGTCCCTGTTTGAGCCCAGGGGGTAAGGGGAGTAACATATAAAATGTTTACCAGGTATTTTCAGCAGAATGAGAGGAGAGCAGGTCAACGTTAACTTAAAAATGGTTTATATACAAAAACAGAAGATAACGAAAATGTAAAGCAAGCTGCTCCAAAACGAGTAGTCGGACCACCTAAAACACACAAGCAAAGAAACGTAAGTTTGGGCCAACAAAACCGCTACTGGAAACAACACCCTCCCTTCCACACCAAAAGAGTACCCATAGGTCTTTCAACGCGAATGCTTCTATGAGAAAACACACAGCTCTGCTGTCACAGTCCACTGATGACTGGTTCACTCACAACTGGTCCACTGACCAACTGGTTCACTGACCAACTGGTCTTAGCCACTCCTTCTGCTTTTATGCTCCCCATTTCAAGTGGCTTCAGGTGTGCTTAACCACTCACTATAGATAACTAAGGGAGAGGCGGGACCTGGAGGAAAAAAAGGAAGGGGACAAAAAGAAAAACAGCAAACCAGGCCAGTGGCCATAACACTAACACTTTGGAATTAGCACTACCCTCAAAGTATGGCTGGAATGTAAGACAGTGTATTGGAAAGTTGAATTGAGATCCAGGATGTTAGTGGCCATCAGCTAGATGTAATTCCTAAGCAAGAAACATTGAAATATGAAGTAAACATGTTTCAGCTATACTGCTAAAGCTTATGTACACAGTGTATTTTTAGCAGTTTTATACAAAAAATATAAAACAACCTCACCTCACTCAGGACATGAACTTGAGTCTCCTGGGTGAAAGACCTGTGCTTGACCCATTCAGCCACCACAACTTCCTTCCTACTTTGACTCTCACTCTTCCTACTGCATCAACTGACTTTCCAGCAGAAAGACCTGAAGACAAACTTCTACCATGAGAGATCAAAGATAGCTTAGACTTTTGACACTTAACCTTTTGATCTCAGAGAATATTTACGTTTTTTTTTCTCGTAAATTGTCATTCATAGTTTGTACATTCGTTCAGCTTTGTTGTCAAATGCAGAGCAGAATGAGAGAGTGCATCTAAAGGATCTCAGTGTAAAAGACATTTGACATTGTGACTTAAAAACAGGCACTAAAGACTAAAAAATATCCTCACAATAAAACTACTGTAACAGACACTGGCAAGTAAAACAAACACTGAAAAAAATGTGTTTTTTCTCATAAGTTTACCACTTTACTCTCAGAGAATAGCAAACTTTTTCTTATGAAATTAAAATTTTAATACTGGAAATTCTGAGTTTTTTTTTTACCTACAGTGGCCCTGATCTACCCTTGTACATTCCAGCTGTTCTTTAAGTGTAGTGCTAATTAGAAAATAAATATAATGGATTATACCTACTGAATATAAGCATCTTAATGTCATCATTGTGAGCATGTTATGATGCTGATGTTAGTATTTAGCTGTGACTACTGCTGTGCCTTAGTATTCCTCACAGTGCAGCTCTTAGTCCTTTAAAATTCCTATTTCACCACATTCTTCCATGAACAATATAATAACCTTCTATAAGAAAAGCATGTCTAAAGCAAAATAAGTGCAACAATTCACCCTTTTTGGAAAGAGGGTACACAGTGTGCACACTGAGCCAAAGTAGATGCCCTGGGCTGTCAACTCCAAAATAGGCCTGTCTCTCTTAATACCTTCCCTACCCAGACTGATCGATGCAGGTATTTCTTTCCTGTTTTCAACATGCTCTCCAGGTCCATCTTTTTTTTTCTAGTTGGCAAAGCACCAGTCGGTCCAGCTGTAAGTCAGGGCCGGCTGTTATTTCCAGCTTCGACATCCCTCTAGTAGCCGACTGTCAGACAGCCCGGCTAAGGCGGCCGTTTGTGTGCGCTTGGCGCGCAGTGAACCTTGATAGGACCCCTCACAACTGACAGTCAGCCTAATCACATCTTAACAGAGTTCTATCTTAGTGTGTGTGTGTGTGTGTGTGTGTGTGTGTGTGTGTGTGTGTGTGTGTGTGTGTGTGTGTGTGGACTGAGAGAAAGTGAGAGTGATCTCTCTATTTCTTGCAGGGCTTACTATGAGGGCAGGCTTCAGAACAAGTGAGATCTGTCATATTTCAACGCCACCTCTCCCATCAGTACCTCTGTATCAAGCAGAGTTCACTGAGCGCGTGCCCACACATACAAAAAGATAACAGACGCACACTCTTATCCCTTTCTTTATTTCCCCCCCTGGCTTTCTCTCACCCCTCTCTTTCTCTCTCTGTCTCTCACACACACAGACAATGTGGCTGGCTGCACAGGGGAGAGCCTGGTATTTGCTGCAGGGTGATTGCAGGTGGATCACGGCATTGGCAGGGCTTTAGAGGTGTGCAGTTGCGTGGGAGTCGCAGTGTGGGGCTCATTTGTTGCTGCCAGGCGTCTCCTCCACCGTTAAGAGATCTGCCCCCTCACAGATCTCCGTGATTAACAGCTCAAAAGACGACTGACAGCTCTGCGTCAAACCAAGCCTTTGTGCCTCTGTCACGCTGGGTGATTTAAGAGTCGGGTAAAGACCCGTGGATATCTCGCTCGCGCCTAACTAAACCTCCTTGGCTCTCCAGAACCCTCGCCCTGATCCTTGCCCATCACACGCTCCCAGCCTGCCTCTCATTAGCCTCCTCCTCTATCCATCTCCATCTGTTTTACATCTTCCTCACCTCCTTCCTGCCTCTCCTCGATTGCTTCAACCCCCATCGTCTCCATCACCTTTCTCTCACTCCTTTCATCTCATTACCTTTGCTTATGCTTTTGTAAACTCTGAAAAGTTTGTAGTGTTTGGCTTTTGGGAGCACCCAAATCACTTTATAACCCCACCTGCTGTGGGTTTTCTGTCTGCAGCGGGTGTCATCTGGGAGTCAGCCACAGCTGGTGTCTATGCAAGTCTTCAAATTCGGTTTTAAAGGTACAGCCTCTTCTTCTCCTGAAGCGCACACAGTGTATTTCTTAAAAAAGAAACACAACCTTTTGACCCTGCTAATTTGACCCTAAATTAAGAACCTGTTCTCATTAATTAGTTTTTGCTGTGAGAACATTGCACTGTCTGTTTGTCACACTGCAGCTGAAGCAGCTCTGTTCCCTGTGGTTACTTGAGCACCACTCTCACAAAATATATTCCACCTGTTCCTGTTTTTACACTTTATCGACCACACAAATGTACAAATATACTAATCAGTATTACAGACCCTTTTTTCTCATCCTCCCATGGCACATAGTTATGTTTCAGAACCTTGACAGTGGACGATTTCATTCTTTGTGCTCATACGAGCTCATTTTCTCTCTCTCCCTCTCTCTCTGGAGCATAAAGGTGGACATACCAGCTGCTTCATTGAGCATCCCCGCTCAGATCCATTGAGTAAAAAGCTTTTACTTAACGTATTTTCTCCTTGAGGCTATGAATATTATTGATCTGTGTGTTTGCTGCAACTCTCTCTCATCTATCTTCCTTTGAGCAGCCGGTTTCTCATCATTTTCCCCTGAAATGTAAGAATTGATTAGGATCCTCGGGGCCCTGTAGGCACCAGCTGTAGCCGTGCCCACCTGCCTGTTAACCCTCCGACCTTGAGGAAACGGCATCCAAGTAGCTGCAAAAGGAGCGTGCTCCCCTGCCTGTGTCTCTCCCTCTGTCTGCCCTTGTTGTCTTGTTCAGATTTGCTCTTGTTGTGTTTGTTTGGTATGTATGTGAATTAATCAATGTAAAGCATAGAGCTCATCCATTTCATTCTCAGAGGAGTTGATGTTTGTCCCACCACCCCCTCCCCCTCCTCCCCGGAGACACATTGCTTTGCTTGACATCCATTTATTCATATAGAGCCATATACAGTGCAAGTACACACTATATACACGTATATGAATGTGCACACAGGCTAGCTTTGAAATGATATCCTGCGGTGTTTGACAATGGAACCAGCTTTAAGCTGCCACACACACTGAAGGAGCTGCTGTATAAATGAGGTACACCACTGATGAGTTCCTCGCCCGGCCACCAGAGGGCAATGCTCACTCAGTAATTCCACAGTGGTGTACTTTTGTCTTTCTCTTCCTCCACATTTTAAAACCACATTTTAAATGCAAATTACAAACAACAACATAAACAAAGAAGAACAA
Organism: Epinephelus moara; assembly: GCF_006386435.1. Taxonomy (NCBI): domain Eukaryota; kingdom Metazoa; phylum Chordata; class Actinopteri; order Perciformes; family Serranidae; genus Epinephelus; species Epinephelus moara. The sequence continues at coordinate 10,655,564 of NC_065506.1, read as the reverse complement.
CAGCAAAATAAATCATACTCTCTAACACCTAAGATGTATGCAAATAGATTTCCCTTGATTTCCTCGTCTCCACAAACAAAAGCATTGACTCCTCTGACCTCTGTCGCCCAGTTAAACATGATCGCACCACTCCTCTATGCACATTCCCAAACTTCATTCTTGACAGGCGCGATTTCAATATTTGTTTCTCAGTCATATTTTATTGATGAACTGCGTGCTCATGCCAACCATGGGGAATACAATTGCACAACAGATATGTAAATTCCAAACCTATCAATTTTTCAGACTTTTTGGTCCAGAATGCCAGCTGAATCTCAGAGGCGATCCTTCATTTTCGCCCCTTGTGGATAAAAAGATGAATAGGCGAAAACAAGCCAGGCTTGATTTTTTAGACCACCAGTGATTTCCTAAGTAAATGAAGTGCTCTCCGGCACGTCGAGGGCAAAGCTGAATTACAAATAATCAGGGGGAGACATCATCAGACAGAAAGAAACAAGGTCAGAACTATTACCAATTAACTATTACTTTTTGTGCAAGGCAAGCAACAAAAGTGTAAAACATGGGGGGTAGCGTGTTCTCTTTCATTGTGTAAAAACAGCCAGTGAGTGTGTTTGTAGGTAATTGGCCAAGGTTACAAACCTCGATAAATCAAAGCCATGCGTGTGCTTCAAACAAGGACACAGCAGTGGTCACATTACAGCAGATACATTATTTTCGGACACATACTTAAGTTGCCGACATCCTCATACATAATGACTGTACTTCCCACCACTGGCTTGCACTCCCCATTACTTGACCTCCCACGATATGTTCTGTTGTATTGAGTGGCACACATAGCACATGAAGTGCTTCCACATCAGGCTCGCCTTCAACAAGACTTTCATCTAATTGAGGCCTTTATGAGACTGAACAGATTGCATTTTGAAAGTGAAAGGCCCTATGCTTGAACAAAATGTCTCTGAAGTCATTTCAGAGGGAGATTCGCTTTAGTTGCTGCTATTTCAACTCAATGGAAAGATGTTCTGAATCGTTCTGAAAGGACAAATTCTCCATCGCTGCTGTGCAGAGTTGATCTTTACACAGCTCAGATCAGTCTAATGGATCAGAATAACTTGATAAAATCTCAAAGTCATCCCATAAGCCGAGACAAGTTTAGACAAAGTCAAATCGGTGCTGCGTTTCATCCTCCCTCGGCCTCACATTGCCTTAATAACTCAGCTCTATATGGGGGGCTGGTGGGCCTTTCAAATAAACAAAAATCTACTGTTTACAGAAGGCTTCAGAAAATTGGTATAAAAAGGCGCCAAAGGAGTCCATCCGTATGCTGTCTATGCTGTGTACAGTAAAGCTTGCATCTTTAAATCAGCAAAAGAAGCACTGATGGTGATGCTTTGTGACATCTCAAACAGCATGAGCACAAGCAATTTACTGCAGTTAACACCGTATGTGTGTGTGCATGAACTGGTCTGTGCTGTGTGTGCAGGCATGCATGACTTCATGTGTGCGCAGGCCGCGGAGTTGCGTAGGAATAAATCACAACTTTTCCTAAGACAATAGTGACAATTGCAGGTAGATCTCAGCCCGCTGGAGCGTCTGTGGCTGTCAGAGAGAGCTCTGAAATGGAAAGATTTTTATATATATACAGACAGAGAGAGAGAGGGAATAAGAGAGACAGACAGAGACGGAGTGAGGGAGAGGAGTCTGACAGATTTCAGTGACAATGTGCCTTACAGCCACTTCCTCAGTGCTTTTTACCCAGTGCCTCTGGTGAAGTACGCACATGAAAGTGAAGGAGGCATCGCATGCAGCCAGAACGGTGAACGGCACCATTACAGATACAAAACAACTGTCACCTGAAGCCGGAGTCAGCGGATTTGACGGCTTACCTCACCTTACTTTTAGTTTGTTTACAGTGAACTTAAACGGTGAAAATACAATAAGCATAAAACTGTAAAAGCTCTCAGACACACGTCCATGCAACTCTTAAAATCAGCATGATAATTATATCCCATTTAACAAATGATTCCCTTTATTAGGTACTTGTAGCACCTGGTGTATTCTCTAAATATATCCCCACCTCTCTTTTGTTCTCTCTGGAGTTGTATGAGCCTGTGTCGACAGCAATCACAACTGCAATAGATATGAATCCAAATGAAGCAAATCAATCAAACCGCCTGCTCCTCTTCCTCTTCCCTTCTCTCCCACCAGCAGAGAAAACAGCTGCCGTTAAAGTGGAGCTAAAATGGGAAAGTTTGCTTCCATTCAGGGTCGGGTTTCCCTCGGAGAGCAGTGGGGTGCGAGTAGGGAAACAGGGAGAGGTGGGCAGGTGTGTCTGGCTGTGCTGGCGAGGTTCAGTTTCCTAGTTACCTTTGCTACACCTCGCCTAATCATCTAACTCAGTGGTCGGTCCACCCGGCAGGAGCCTCAAATACCTCGTCCCTCCCTCCGCCCTCCCCGTGTTGGCCTCAATTAGTGGGGAATTAAAGTCCTGCTTCACGGATGCGATTCATGGGGGACGCTGCTCCTTAATTACAGCAGCTCTCCACGTGCTGCTGGGGACTGATTGCAAGGCGAGACATCCCCCAACCCAGCACCACCCTGGCCCTATTTGGGGGTGTGTGGAATATAGTGTTGTTGAAATCAGCAGGCAGATGCAGATTAGTTATTCAGCTGGTACAATAGCGCAGAGCTACAAGTGTCACTGTCAATTTTTTTCATTTTCTTATCCGGCTGCCTACAACAAGTCAAGGGAGAGGGGAGTCTTTTCTTTTTTCTAATGCAGAAACAGTCGACAGCACAGCTGTGAAAGAAGTTTGGAGGCCTTGTTTTTGTTACAGTTTGTACACAGCTTGCAAAAAAAATAGTTAACAGATTTTGGTGAATTTTCTTCCCACCTACATTAAAGCCAATTGTCTCTGCTTCTTGCATTGTGACTGTAGAAATTCACTCAATATTTCATACCATATGCTACATACATTTCCTCTTTAAATTGAAGCTAGGCCCTTTTTGTGACTTATTCTAACCCTTTTCTTCTTCATAGTGTGTTTACCATACTGTCTACAAAATTCTGGAGAGTAACCTCTGAGGCTCATCTGCCCACAAATGCAGTAAGTTGAAGACGGACTCCTCCTCATTATGTCCCAAGTGTATAAAATGTAAAACAGAAACTGGTAGCTTGACTCAGTTTCTTTCCTGCTACCAAATTAAAAAAGGAGCCTCACAGGAATTCAGACTTTGGGTGCTGGTGTTGTTGTTACGCCTGTTGCTAAGCATGCCAAATGCAGATCATATATGCCAGAGGTTCCCAACCTCTTTTGGCTCAGGGCCCCAATTTTAGGGATGAACATGTTTGCAACTCCAGCTACTTATTGCCACTGGATATGTTTTCACTGACAGACTGGGATTTAAACGTAGAATTCTGAAAGAACATTTTGGTCTTCAACCAAGAGTACTGAAGAGTCCGAAAGCACACGTCTAATGAGATGGTTGTGCTTGTATGTCATGCTGCAGCCTGAAGTACCAAACCAACGGGCGCAGTCAAGAGAGCACATCTCATCTCATCTCTCAAATCTGCCCTGGAAAGGTATTTTGATTTAGGAACCAAGCGTTTAGAAATGCACCGTGTTGCCTTTGAGTAATTACCTCTTGATCCAACCCAAAACTCCTCGTAGCATTCGATCAGTTATCAGGTCAGTCAGCTGTTCGACAGCACTGGCTGGCAGATCCATGGAGGTTGCATTGCTGTTAAATGGGTCAATCACCCACTCCAATTTTTGCTTAATCGCAGGCCTGGCAGGCATCACAACAAAGATTTGCTTCCATTGCTATGTAGACAACTGTGCTGAATGCCAGGTTATCTGGCGTAATGCCACATTTTTGTGTTTGTTTTTGTTTTTTAATTTGATTCACAGTTTTTAAAAATGTTATCAAACTTGCCAGCTGAACTTGCCGCTTGCCAACTGAATGTCGACTGGACATTAAGTTAATTCATTATTAATCAACTAATATGAACTAAACATTGTCACAACATCTACCTCTATTTTGAGCAACATTCTTGTGATCTGATTTCATATTAGGCCATCCCATCTTAGGGTCCTGAGCCCAAAGTTGGGCAAGCATAATATTTGCGATGAATGAGGACAAATTGTTTTAAATACTACAAATAATAAATAAAAGTATTCCTGTATCTTAAAATTGATCATAAAAGCCTTGGTGCCAGAGGAAAATGTAGTCGTTTGTTTCTGCATACCAAGAATATGTTACATTTTCACCTTTCATACGCATCATATCAACGTAATGTAGTATCTGAGCTGTCATCAGGAGGTGAAGGGGATAGTGGATGAAGTGTCACCTAGGTGAGACACCTGCCAAGCTGCAGACCACTGTTTGAGACCAACAAACAACAAAGACGGTTGGGATCTAGTGAGTCATGGCTGCTTCAAGCGGCTTTTTAAGCCCTTAGCTGTGTTGTAGCAAACCATTGCTGTTTTTCCAGCAGGAGAATGATATGAGAAATGGTTGTTTTTTACCAAGACATTGCTGTTTTTCCAGCGGGGATAGCACCATGGAAAGCGTTCATTTTTTACTGAGACATCATTGCATTTTTTGCCAGGATAGTGGCCCCAAATGTGACAGTTTTTTTACTGAGAAATTGCTGTTTTCCAGTGGGGCTAATGCCACGAAAAACAAACGTTTTTTCACCAAGACATTTCTTGTTTCTCAGCGGGGATAGTGTCATGCAAAGCGGTTGCTTTATACCAATACATCCCTGTTTTACCAGCTGGGATAATGTCACAAAAAGTAGTTGTTTTTTACGGAGACATCACTGTTTTTCCAGCGGGGACAGGGCCATGAAAAGCATTTGTTTTTTATGGTGACATTATTGCATTTCCTGCCAGGATAGTGCCACAAAAAGCGTCCTTTCCTTTCTTTAAGAATTTTCTGTTTTTCCAGCAGGAATAGTGCTGTGAAAAGTTTTTTTTTTTTTTTTTTACAGAGACATCCCTGTTTTTCCAGCTGGGATAGTGCCACGAAAAGTGCTTGTTTTATACCGAAAAATTGCTTGTTTCTCAGTGGGGATAATGTCATGCAAAGCAGTTGCTTCATACAGTACCAATACATCCCTGTACTCCCAGCGGGGAAAGTGCTACAAAAAATTGGTTGTTTTTTACAAAGACATCCCTGTTTTTCCAGCAGGGATACCACGGATATAGGCTATTATTCACTGAGACATCCCTGTTTTCCCAGCAAGGACATTGCCACAAAAGGTGGTTGTTTTTTTTACTGAGACATCCCTGTTTTTCCAGCGAGGATAGTGCCATGAAAAGTGCTTCCTTTTTAGTTTTCCCTGCCTTGATAGTGGCACAAGACCAATTGCTTTTTACAGAGACATCGCTGCTTTTCCAGTGGTGGCATTTTAACCCAAAGCAGGATCTTTTCCTAAGTGGTTTTGTGCCTAAACCTAACCACATGTTAACCACCGCGCTGTTGAAACAAACAGTCTGTGTGCAGCGCCAACACTTTTTTCTGGCTATTGGGTTGTTGAACTTGTATTTCATTTTTACTTGACATGCATACCCAGATTTTATTAAAAAAAAAAAAAAAAAAAAGTAAAGAGGCAAAAAAAAGCCAGAGAGGTGAATACATAACACTGTGTGATTAAATTTGACCCTGGAATGTGCTTTTCATCTCATATCTGCAATGGGAAATAAATGCACATATCAAAAGTGTAATTTATTCCAGGAATAGCTTTACACTATATATTCCATTGACTGTGCTGCCACAAATGGATACTAAATAAGGCATCGACTGAACCTACACTTGTGTCCTCACAGGGCCTTCAGCTTCTGATGGTTTGATATGCATTCTTTATTTGGGAGGGCAGAAAATTACACAGCCTGTTTCCACAACCCACGTCTCAATGTGGCTTTTTGCGAAAAGGTTGGAATAATTGCTCTTTGTCTCTGCACCTGTGTGATACCAAAAAGCCAGAAAACCCTCCTTGAATTTCCATGAAAAAGCCCATGAGAGCCACTTGTGGCGTGGGAGCAGCGGCGGGCTGAAGTGGCTGCAATATTCTGGAATTAGCAATGATAGCTGAATACTCAGGGAGGCAAGTGGGTACACATCTCCTTATGTTATTTTTACCTTTAATTTCGAAAAAGTCAGGGGAGAAGAGTGAGAGGGAGGCATCCATAAAATGTATCATTTTAATTTCACTGGCAGTGTCAGCGTTCATCTTACATTCAGTCTGAATGTAAAAAATATGAGCAAGATATGAAGCTAAATATTAACTAAACCTCATTTGTGTTATCTTTGTACCTGACATGCCAACCGTCAGCATTACACATTTGTATTCTGAGGTAGTATTTTCCTGTCACAGCACATATCCCCTTTGAATAGAATAGCCTTTGGTGAATTAACTAAACTATTTCAAAGGAGAGGCTCAGCCCCAGCCTCACAAACAACTAAGATGGCCCATTTCTCTTTCACTGGGAGAGCGCATGCAGACTGTATCCACTGCATGGCTCTGACAAATGTCACCAGGCTACCTTTCACATTGGATTTTGCACTTGTATCAATAGTTAGGGAGGTTTCATAAATCAGCTGAGACAAGTTTTTTTCCCAATCTTCTCAGGGCTTAGATTTACAGTGGTGTCAATGATGGTATGACAAATGAGGACCATTGTCACTTTTGAACAAAAAAGGAAACGGAAATCAAAAGATAGATGGATTTATGCTGAGAGAGGAGGGAGGGGGGAGGAGAGAGCATTCAGGATGAAAAGGTGGGAGTGTAATACAATCCTAGGTCAATTGGAGCATTTGTTTTTAGCCTTCTGTAACCTCCTGACCCCTGCTTAAACGCATATTGGCATGTTTTGATTCATGTCAGAGAAAATAATGTAGGGTAGATGTGCGCATACATGTAGGCCTAGTGTGTGTGACTGTATGTTGTACCTGTGTGAGTTTTACCACCATCACAGATAAGTGGTGCACAGTTTGGGTGAAAAACAAGAATATGGGAGAATATTAACAAAAATGTGAGGAGCTGGAATGAAACATTTGCTCTGAAAATATCATATATAAGTCCAATACTTCATATTTTTCCAGCTCTATTTTTGATGGACTAATCATAACTAATGCAGTTTTTATATGTAAAATTCTATATATAAGTAGGCCTTTGTCAGGTAGACAAGGAAGCTTTATTGAATGACATAAATTGTATTTTAAGTGAAAAATCTTCTTGTGTACAGGAACTTTTTGCTCTCATAACTGAACAGAACACCATTTAACAGAAACCCACACTTTAACAATAGACAGTCCAAGGACGTACTATGGAGGTCACAGCACTGGCCAACAACTGTTTGATTGACAAGTGATGTCTGGGTAGAGCACAACAGTGGCACCACAGATAGTGTGACAGAGACACAATGAAAACATGGGCGCATGTGGACAGTACAGGTTAACTCTGAGTGAGGGCGTTTGTGAGGGAAAGAATGAATAATTATGTGAGTGAGTTATTTTCTGGATCCATGACCACATACTGTATGAAGAATGAATGTAACCACTGTGATATCACCCATTGCTTTGTGGACTCCTGTTTTGAAGCTTTAAGTTTGGCATTTTGGCCGTTGCCATCTTTTTATTTATCTTAATTTATTTTTGGCTTTTTTTTTGGAGCCAGAGGTGATGATAGCTGGACAGGATGGTGGAGCTGTGGAGGAGCAATTTTTCACTCAATCAATTTTATTTATAAAGCCCAATATCACAAATCACAATTTGCCTCACAGGGCTTTACAGCATACGACATCCCTCTGTCCTTTGGACCCTCACAGCGGATAAGGAAAAACTCCCCCAAAAAAACCCTTTAACAGGGGGAAAAATGGTAGAAACCTCAGGAAGAGCAACTGAGGAGGGATCCCTCTTCCAGGATGGACAGACGTGCAATAGATGTCGTACAGAACAGATCAGCATAATAAATTAACAGTAACTTGTATACAAAATGATACATATAGAGAGAGAGAGACAGAGAGAGATGCAGGACAGACAGTAATGATAATAGCTTAGAACAGCATTAATTTTAGTAATAATATTAAAATAATGGTAATTGTGGTACAATATGTTGTTGGCATATATTAATATATGATAGTATATGTATGTGTGTGAGAATAATCATATGTGTATAATAACAGTAGAAGTATGACTAATGATGGCAGCAGCAGCAGGAGGCATCTGGCAGGACCACGGCAGCAGCACAACCACACACGTCACACTATCCAGGCACCGCTGCGATATAAGTTAACCTGAGAGACAGTGGAGCACAAAGGCTCCGGAGAAGAAGAAGCGATCAGAAGAGGTGATCTGACAGAGCCCGAGGTGATGCCTCTCAGACAGCCTGCCATTCAAAGCAGCCACGCTCTTAATTATGCGTAACTTTAAGCTTTCATAAAATAATAGCTTTATAAAAATTCACCCCCCACAAAGTTGCAATGAATGAGGAAACTACAGAGACCAAAACTATTTTGTACCAGACTGTAAACAAATTTATTTTTGCTGTAAAGTTGGGCATTTTAACACAGAGGTCTATGGGATAAGCTCATTTTTGGACCCAGCCTCAAGTGGCCATTAGAGGAACTGCAGTTTTTGGCACTTCTGCACTGGCTTCAGCTCCAGAGGTTGCCGCTTGTCCATGACATATGTACTGTATCTATACCCACCGGAGTACTTAGCACTAAAGACAAAATTGATTCTTTTGACTTGATTAATTGATGTCTTGGCCACTTGGGGGCAGCACAACAGTCTGTAAACACAACAGTGGCATATTATAATTTTTTAGAGGTAGGAAATAGTTGCTTATGTACACATCCAGCAGATATGGGGCAGCATTAGCATTCATTTGGACTTGTGTGATTTGTTTAGTTGACTAATCTAAGTTCAATATTTACTTGTCTCCACTAACTCCCGAGGGAAATATTTGGGTCTCTGGCTGCTAAATGCTCCACTGTCAATATTAAAATATTGATACTAGCAGCTTTAAGGACACAGGTCACCCAGATTACCAGACATAGAATCAAGTAAAAATACATTTACAGTTAAACCTTGTGGTATCCAGCCATTCAGTTCGGGTTTTGTTTGGCTACGGTTTTGAGATATCCAATTCTGAAACTTCTGCTGCCACAGTGATTGAGGTGAATGAGATTTTGTTTGAGCTGCTCAGAGCTTTGAAAAAATCCATTTGATTCAATTTCACCCCCATTGTGTTGAGGTGGTGGCAGAAAGCTCAGAGACCGATATCTCAAAACCTCTGCAGATAAAACCAGAGCTATCTGCATGGCTGTAGAGGTTTGGGTGATGTGACCCTTTAGAGACAGAATCCTGTTGATTACTTCTATGTGTCAGAAAAATGTCAGAATATGTGAGGCTGCTTCCTGCCTCATTTGCAGAAAGACACACCAGGAAACAGTTGAAGTGCTACTGTATCACCATAATGAAATGCTGACATGAGTCTTCTTGAGCATCAGTCTGAAAACAATCCAGAGGTGGCTCTTGTCACAGTGGTGCCAGAAAGTAATGCCACTCTCAGTTTTGCCTGTTTGACACCCTCTGTTTAATTCTGAAAGCAGCGATGTCGAGGCTTTGGTGGTTCACACAATAAAGAGGGGAAGTGAAGCAGCGGGTTTGTTAGCAGCACAAAATTAAAATGTCATTATGTATCTCTATCTCTATTCTTAGCTGAGACTGCTGCAGGGATCTCCCACATGTCTTTGTTCAGAGGAGTGGCGTGTGGTTTCACAAAAAGTTTGCAATTTCATGTTAATCCCAAAAAGGAACTAATATGCCACTGCAACATGACATCAGTTCCAACAGGATTTTAATATTGTGTTCACAGAATGTAACACACATAAATCCACAGGCAACTCCCTCTAATAATAGTTAGAGCTGTGAAAAGGATTATCTTGACAAGATAACAACCAGGTATCGAGATGTCAGAGTGAGGTTTAATAACACAAAAGTGTTTTTTTTTTCTGTTGAACTCTTGCAATGCTCTGGTGACTGGAGATGGAGAGATTTTATAATAAATTGGCTGGCTGAAATAAGAAATCTTTATGATTTCCATGTTTTTTGGTCTATACATGCATCAGGCAGTTATTAATCTAATGTTTGCACCATGCAGTGCAAATAAGCATGGGCAGCATGAACAAAACAACACGTCTTTCAAGTTCACAACATTTGCTAGTTTTGTAATGCACTGTTGTCAGTCATGTTGATTCAGTGTGAATCCATTCAAAGGCACACTCCTTAAAAATGTGTTCAGAAATGATGAAAGAAAAAAATCATTGCAGGGTGCAGGGGCAAACAAAAAAAATCTATTGAATCTAAACCCTATATGTGTTTTCATAATGATTTATGTATTTCTCAAAATTGGCACTTAGTGCTTAGTAATGCTTCTGCAGGTCAATCACTTATGAAAGCATTTCTTAAAAATGTCATGCAATTACAATTTCTTTCAAAGGTCTGCCGGGGGGCAAATAGAGCAGCTCTCAGCTGCTGTGCTGTGAGAGATTTTGTTTGTTTCTCCACCGGCTGGCAAAGAAATCTTCATTGAATTCCCCCTTTAATTGTGGGGAGGGAACAGTGAGGAGCATAGAGGATTAATTTGAAAAAAGGCAGAACTTGATGTAAAAATGTTTTCTTCCATCTCTTTACAGTTTTTCTTTTATACACATAATTATTATACTTAATAATTTCAAAGTAAATGATACTGTGAGTGAATATGTATATCTGTATATAAAAGTATTGCTAGGTAAGTATAAGCAGTGTATTGTACATGTATACTTTTCTTTATTGTTATTCATGTAAATCTTTTTCTTTTTGTATCTTTTTGTCTTTCAGTTTTGTTGGGCAGTCAAAGCATATCCACTTGCAACTTGCAATACAACATTTGTATTAGTTTGGATTCTAGACGATTAATATTACAAACATGAACTATGTTTAATGTCCTTTTCCATGTTGACAATATAATCTGAAGATTGAACTTTCAACCACTCCTCAGGTTTCATCGGCAGTGAAGTGCAATATACACTGCCGCCGGCGTGGTGCTGTGGCCGTCAAGTGCCGCCCCCCAACACACACTGGCAGCGGCGCGCAGTGGCAACGTCGACACTAAAGAGTACCCCCCCCCCCACAGCCCGCTAGGTGGCTGTACCTACACTAGTTGCCAACGGCTGCCAACTGCTAGTAAGGGAAGAAGAAGAGGAAAAACTTTGAGGCAACAACAACTTGGATTTCACGGGTGAGTTTCTTATCAAAATCGTCTTATTAAAAATTTGAAGCAACCGGAGTTGATACTACGGCAGCCAAGATGTACATAAAAGGCTTTTCTTGCAGCGCCGGCCACGCTGGAAATAGAGCAGTGGGCTGAAGCAGAGAGGCGCGGCGTGGTGGCCGGCGCCGGTGTGGGTTTGTTCATAGAATATAATGAAGGCGGACGTTTTGACGCGCGGCGTATGGCGGCAGTGTGTGTTGCACTTAAGACAGCAAAATGCATTATTTTTTAACCATCCATGTCTGTACCATAGACTGTTTAAAAGTAACAGATGTAGCCATGGTGATGACAAACTTTTGAGGTTTGTGGTCATTCGTTTATGAGGCATCAAGTTTGGTATTTTGGCCGTCGCCATCTTAGATAGGCTATATGAAGCCAGAAGTGATTCTATTTGGACAAGAGGGTAGAGCAGTAAACGTGTGTATTTCTGCTGTAAAGTTGGGCAGTTTAACATGGGGGTCTATGGGCTTGTGGAGCCAGCCTCAAGTGGCCATTTGAGGAACTGCAGGTGTTCAGCACACCGGGAAAGTTCCCACTTGGTCTGTACCAAAAAAGCTACGGTGCTAGAGTGGGTAAGAAGGAGCTTAGAAAATTAAGTTAGAAATAAGAACAGGGTAACAGGTCATTATTTGCTTGTTACAAATGTTGCTGCTGGTTTTATGTTTCTGGGATGACCTAATTATCCAGTGGGTAGGATTGAGTGGCATCTAGTGGTGAGGTTGCACAGATGAAACTTCTCCTGTGTGCCAAGCATGTAGGAGAACTATGGTGGTAAACGCAAAAACGCGAATGACCCCATCCAAAGCCAGTGTTTGAGTTGTCTGTTCTGGGCTCCTGTAGAACAACATGGTTCACTCCGTGGAAGAGGACATGCTCCGTGTGTAGATATAACTGACTCATTTTGAGGAACCAAAAACACAATTCTTACTTTCAGGTGAATACAAACCAATGCAAACATAGTTGTGAATATTATATACCATTTCTGCCAATAGATGCCCCTAAATCCTTCACACTGGATCTTTAAAGGCATGCTCCTGCTGTGGAACAACAACTTCCACCTTGCTCGTGGCACTTTTGCTACAAGCATCAGTTGTTACCATCAGCCTAGGCCAGACAATCTTGTGTCATTGTCTGCTCATATTGCAGAGCTAACCAAAACAGTAAGAATTCTGTGCTATTTTCCCTCTATTACCATGGAATCGGGCTGTCAGTTCAGGCCTTGTACTTTCAGCTAGAGTTGAATCCTCCTCCTCCTCCTCCTCCTTTCCTCCCTCTGTCCCCTAGGCAGTGTCGCAGGCGTAAAAAGCAGCCTGTTGAGCAGCCATCAGTCTGCTGGCATTTGATCAATGCCCAGGTCCTTTTGTGCTGCTAAGCGACAGATAAAAGAGACTGTTATCAGCTCCACAGCATCAGCTGCAGATAGCTACGTTGCAGTGGCAGAGCGGGCCAGTGCAGCTGAGGAGGGGGGGGATGTTACACTTCAGCAAAGTGTTGAAGGGGAGAATCAGGGAGGGTGGGAGGAAGGGGAGGAGAAGGGGGAGGATGGGGCAGCGCACCGTAGGTCAACGCCTTGATACAAGGTTTTACAGCTGTCACAAGCCCTCTAGAGAGAAACACATGGGGGGAGGAGATGAGGAGATGAGGAGATGAGGGCAGCAAGAGAGAATAAAAGGGTGGCAAAGATTACGGTGGAGAAGGAATTGGACACTGTTTGGCTGAACTACACCTTTGACTGTGACTGTTAAGAGCACACGATCAAAACATGAGGCAGCAGACATCAAAATCAAGCAAAAACACACAAATGCAAGCTAAAACACTGTGTATGACCACACGCAGGTGCACACATACTCACATTACAAAGCATTTATGTGCCTGCCTTGTTATCATTAAATGAATGTGACCCAAGTCACATTTATCCCATCAAATCTCCTTTTCTGCCAACATTCACTGTCTCCAGCCCCGTCAAACGCTGCCCCCTCCTCTTTGAAGAGTCAATAAGGAGCATTGATTGGTATGCTTATAAGATCTCTCTTCACAGTGATTTTGTTGATTATTTTGTCAGCATCCTCTTCTGTTTGAAGGAGACAAATATATTCAATTTATGACCACTTTGACTAAAGCAAACAGAAAAACTTTATACTTGTAAACAGCCTAATGGATTGAAGTGTCCAATTTCTGCAAAAGCGACGAATGGTACAAATGAGCGACACTGAAGAATAAAACGGATTCTGAAGCAGTGCGTGACAAGCAGAGTAATGACACGATGCTTGGAGGGCTTTCTTTTTTGATGTGGATTACTGGGAGCGACAAAGAAAACAATGGTATGACAAAAGGCTGACAAGACGGCAGATATCAGCTGCTATTAAAGACCCTGAAACACAGACAGAAATAGTTTCTCACTCTTCTAATTTACTCAGGATGGGAGGTGAGGAGAAAGTTTTGAAAATTGTTTCACAAGATGTCTGCTTATTTAAACAGCTGTAGGATCAAGCCAGGAAGTGTATCATTAAAAAAACACAATGAAATGCAAAATTGCTCAGATTTTAGCAGGCTGACTTCACCATCAGGCAGAGTTGGTAACTGCCTTGGGCCTAGGCACATTTTTGATAAACAATTACGTTCAGTGCTAGCCTCAACAAAGACATTTGTCTCCTGTAATTGCTTCAAAGCCACCCTGTGTGTTTTGCCAGTTGCACACAATGTGATACAAAATGTTTGGTCTGAGACAAAGGCATGGACTAGTTTCTCTGTATCGGAAAGGGTGAGAGAGGGATGGAGTTTAGCGATGTTCTTAAGGTGAAAAAAGCAGGATTTACACAGATATTTAATGTGATTTTCAAATGTTAGGTGAGGGTCCAGTCTCACGCCAAGGTTGGTAACTGTAGATGAAAGGGGGATGTCCTGACCGGAGGAGGTGATGGTGGTTATTGAAGATGACTGGACCTGATGAGGGGTGCCAATAAGTATGGCTTTGGATTTGGAACAATTGAGTTGGAGGAAGTTTTGACTCATCCATGCCTTTATCTCCTCCAGGCAGTTGGTGAGTGTGGACAGAGGTGAAGATGAAGATGGTAGAGCAGTTGAAGGGGTTGGGTCAGTCCTGAGATACAGCTGAGTGTCATCGGCGTAGGAGTGGAAAGAAATCCTGCACTGTCTGATGACATGGCCAAGGGGGAGCATGTATATAATGAATAGAATTGGGCCAAGGACAGATCCTTGAGGGACGCAGATACCTGTGTTGGCTTCCAATTGACTTAGATTTCCCTTGCTGTATACTTGTGTTACTTTCAGTAATAGTTCCACCTCTTTGTTGGGTCAAAGCAAAAAAAACATTGGTCTTACTTTTCGCTATTGCTGTTCTTCATCTGTAGAATGCAATTAAGCAACTAACACAGAGTAGAAGTCTGCTTCCTGTTCACAACTGCACATGCACACCCAATGTGCGTGAACGGTCATGTGATTTTTTTTAGGAGTGTTAGTATAGACAGAGATTATTTCTGAAATGGTGCTTGAGAGTATGGAGATGTTTTTTTTATTGATAAACACCTTTTTAAAATGAAACGAATTAGTGTGGATGTAGCCTCAGTGGCGGGGTCCGCCATAAAGATTTCGGAGTCAAGTCTGACTTCATGTGTTATATCTTGCATTACTGTTTTATCTCCTTAATATCAGCCTCTCATGTCAGAGCTGTATTTTGTCACCACTAAACTACACTGAACATTTCTTACTGCCACTGCTTCACATTTAAAGTGTTTGGCTAACACAAGACTGTGTGGCTGCTATTGTGAAGCAATGTGTTTGTCACAGTGATTAGCACTTACTGCGACTGTTCATCAAAAATGTTGATACAAATTGCTGTGACTTGTTACCACCAGTAATCACAGGGGTGAACATATCAACCTGGACTGAAACATTCATTAGGGCAGACTGACTCCTTTCAGAGTGTTATGTTATGACATACTTTTATTTTATACTTTTATTGTTACGATGTAGCCTTAAACGAAGGTAAATGATTTTATCCATGACAATCAGCGACCTCAGTAATACTGAACATGGAGGAACATTATTTACATTTTGTGACTGCATAATTCTGACAGGTGGGAGTCAGGTCCCTCTATTTCAGAGGGAAAACACTGTTATTCTACTACATATAGTTGACAGCTGGTGACTGGCCAGTTTGCAAATTCACAATTCATTCACACAAAAATATTCATTCATTCATTATCCGTAAGTGTTTATCCTATTCAGGTCCGCAAGGGGGAGGGTGGCTGGAACATATCCCAGCTGACATTGGGCGAGAGGCAGTGAACACCCTGGACAGATTGCACACAAAAATATGATACACAAATAAAATATGATGCATTATTGTAAATGAAACTATCCAGCAGTATATAAAATACTTTAAACTTGTTCCACCTTTAACAGACTTTATGTAAATTCAAGCATATTGGGCTTATACTTCTGTAGTTTCACTTCCCAATATGCAGGACTTTTAAATGAGTATTTTAATTATAAGAATACTTCTTCTACCAACATGCCAATGTGAACATTTAAACAAAAATAAAGTGAAAACAAGGCCATACAGATACTCCATGTCTGAGTTTGCTTAACGCCTCCAATTTATTAAATCAACATGTGAATTCTTGCAAAAGAAAACATTTAAAAAATCTGACAAAATTCACATCTCTCTTCCCAACAACAATGTTACTGAGAGAGAGTCAATAATAACCTTTACCCATTTTGAAACCATGATATTCACAGTCAAAATTGCTAAGTAATTTTCACCCATTTAGGCAGCTTTTCTCACTCGGGGAGCAAAATGACAGTTTGAAAGAATGTTTCTTGCATTTTCCAAGATCTGTCGTGATTGACTCTGCATGAGAGCTGCAAAAGTCCCTGAGGGAATAGGATGAGGTAGGAGGTAAGGACAGGGGGTTCCTCTGTATGTGTGTGAGTGTGTGTGGATTTCTAAGTAGGAGGATTTCTAATTGGTGAAGATCTTTCTGCTCCAGGCCAGTCACTGCCGTGGACACTCTTATGTGTGTCTGCCTTGACAGAGCTTTTGTTTCTGTTTTTGCTTTCCTTTTGTCTGTTGTCTCCCACTTTCCTTCTGCCTCTCTCGTACCTCTCATTGTCTCGAGCTGTCGTCCTTGTTGTCTGCTTTTTTTCTGAGAATATTAAATGGCCTTGAGTGTCTGTCAGCAGGGAGCCCACACTCATGTGTTTGCGTGTCCATGCGTGAGTGTTTGGTTCAAGATCCAGGATTGCTTTATTTGTCCCAATTACACAGACAATTATAGTGCAGTGACCGACATTCACAGTGCGTTCACAGACTTAATGAATTAAGACTAAGTGTAGACATAAAATGTGCTCTCACTTCTCACCCTCATTTCCTCAGTTGTGAGGATTCACTGAATGGAAGCAGTTTGTACCTGATGGAAGCTGTTTGAAAGCAGGACAGGGAGGGTTCAGAGATAATTTTACAAGCCTGTTTAATAAGACTCTTGTCAAAACTGTGTGTTTTGTGTGTGTGTGTGTGTTCCCGTCTCACTGTCTGTTGCGCCTCAGATCAGTCGCTAGATGATGTGCCAATGAAACAAGCAGAGGATTAAACTTACAGGAGGACGGCATCATTAACTGTGTATAGTTAAATGTTAATGGGCGTGCTGCTGCCTTTGAGCACAGAGGGAGGAAGGTATAAAAGTGAAAGAGCAGTGGAAGGGTAAAGAGAGGGAAAGAGAAAAGAGTAGGCTCACAGTTTTTAACCTTTATTTATGCAGAGGAGGCTGACCGAGGGAGCTCTTTTTCAGCAGCCCTTGACTTCACACTCATGCTCATATTTAGACCTCAGAGCCCCAAGTCTGCTTCTGCTGGCAGCCCCACCGCCTAAAGGCATTTCAGGACTAGTAAGAGGTAAGGGAGCGCATTAATTTGTTCACTTCCCCCAAATTCTAAATTTCTCACCTTGACAGGAGATTAAAAAAAAACTCAATTACAAGTCACAGGGCTGCATCTAAAATTTCAGCTATGGAGACAAGTCCAAGTGGTCTTGCAGGTCACCTTCAATGTCACCCTCAGCAATGTTAAACAACATCAGACCGGGCCTGTGTGTCTTTTACTGAATGTTTAGTGACCATTTCAAGATAATGGTAAGTGCTAAAATGTCAAGCAACAGTAGCACAAGAGGAGTAAAGCTTTAAAGTTGGCAAACTGAATCAGAAATGTCAGTGCAGCTGGATATACTTCAAAATACAATAAAACTGTCTAACAGCAGCCATAACCTGAGACACTGCGTTTTTAGCTTTGTTCACCTCTTGCAGACATCTTTTTTTCTGAATCTGATCAGCCAATGAACAGGTAGATTGGCCCATTGTTTTTGTCTTAATTGACACTAAGCTGCCCAAATCAGATCTTTAACCCCCCTTTTTTGGCTTAGTGCCTTATTATACAGCACATCTGCAAGCTTAGATTATCCACCTGAGCCGGGGCCTGGGGACCTGCAACCTCTCACGGCCTCCAAAACCCCACCAACTGTGGCCTTATCCTGTCTTTGCTTGTTTTGTTTTTAAATCAAATCAAATAAATTTGGTGTATATGTGTGTTGAAACGAGAATCAGTGAATTCAGAGTTTATTTGCAAATGAGAAAAACATTATGATTGATTTACTGGATGTTCCTGTATCTTGGAGATAATGATCAGAGCCAGGCAACCCTATATGCTCACAATGCAAGTTGTGTATATGCCCTGCAAATTACGCAAGGGCCCTGCCACCCCCTTATGTCAAAGTGGGAGTCAATATTTACAACTTTTATGAGGAAAAAAAACATCATGAGAGTATTGCGGGAACAGCAATTAGGTAAACTTGTGTTCTCTCCTCTCCAAGTTTAACGTCAGCAGTAACGGTAAAATTAAGTTGATGGGCTGGCTGGCAGTGCATCTCTCTCTCTAGTCTATCTGTCTTGCTAGCATAGCTGTGCAGTAGAGGACTGCGTTGGGATTGGGATTCAGAGGGTCTGTCTCTTCACCATTACATGAAAGATAATAAAAGAAGTGACAATATCTATTTCTGGTTTTTCAACATGAAAACATGACACAGTATGTGATAAACATTTACAATTATGTAGGTCAGGTGTCATAAATACATATGTATTACATTAAACCCCCACCAACTAAAACTGACTGTCGTATGCTGTACATAAGTCATCAGCCCTTACAGAGTCCCCCAGGTTGTGGGTGTGGGCAGGAGCAGACACACATATTGTGGGAATGGGCAGTAACGATCAGAAATCCAGTAGCCAGGATTAATAAAACAGTCCTGTACAGGACTCTACTGTGCAGTGTATCTCTTGCTCTTTCTATGTCTTGCTTCCTAGTTTTGATTTTTCCAAAAGAGAAGGAAGGGTAAAATCAATCAATCAATCAATTTTATTTACAAAGCCCAATATCACAAATCACAATTTGCCTCACAGGGCTTTACAGCATACGACATCCCTCTGTCCTTATGACCCTCGCAGCGGATAAGGAAAAACTCCCCAAAAAAACCCCTTTAACGGGGGAAAAAAACGGTAGAAACCTCAGGAAGAGCAACTGAGGAGGGATCCCTCTTCCAGGACGGACAGACGTGCAATAGATGTCGTACAGAACAGATCAGCATAATAAATAAATAAACTAACAGTAATCCGTCTATCCATCCATCCATCCATCCATCCATCTATAATGTAAGCACGCTAACATCCTCACAATGCTAATTAATGAAGGATCTTTATTTTCTTTATACTCAGGTACAATGAAATTTCACAAGGCATCTGTCAGTGTAGTTAAAGGCCCCATATTGTGCTCATATTCAGGCTCATATTTGTATTTTGGGTTTCTACTAGAACATGTTAACATGCTTTAATGTAAGAAAAAACACATTGCTTATATCATACTGCCTGCATGATTATATCTGTAATCACTCTCTGTCTGTAACGCTCCGTTTTTCTATCTTTATGGGCTGTTTCACTGTAACTGTATTGCGAGGAAACAGCTTGGGTCCATATTTACTTCCTGTGAGTTGATGTCATTCGCATTCACACTGGAAAACATTCCTACAAGAAATACAGAAGGAGCCATTTAGAATCGGTGTATATAATATACTTGTGACATCACAAATTCAAAGAAATCCTGATGACTCGCTTGAAGGCACAGTTTCTGAATATGAACTGTGTACATTTCTCTGTGGACTGAGTGTGCTGATACTTTCACAGTATTTATGTAGCCCCCTGCTTTATTTTCTGAATTTTCATAATATGGCACCTTTAAAATGAAATAACTAAAAGCAGTACAAAAAAAAGCTGTAAAAGCAACATGAGTGTAAGTACAACCTTAAATAAGTAAAGAAAAGGCAGTAGTTAAGATGAATTTACATTAAATTTCCACATTTCAGATTCACAGGGGTGACTGTTTTATATACAGAGGTGAATGTTATACATTTTTAATGAATAGATGTGAAAGCTTGCATCTTATAAATGATTAATGAATACATGTTAAATCTAATGTCCTCTAAAATGCTGATGTTTAGCAGGTATAATGTGTACTATCTTCTTTTAGTGTGTTAGCATTTGCTGAAATTGTGTCTAAACACAAGTAGAGCTGACTAAACGTGATTAGTTTTGCAGGTATTTGGTCATAAACTAAGGTGTTGGACAAATGGAAGCTCTGACCTGTGGAGGCACTTGATGAAATGTTAAGGAATCTTCAAAGTTATTATAATTCATCCTGCGGGGAATATATTGCCTCCCCCTTTGCCCTATCCAATTCCAGAATTTCATACCATGAGCCTCCCAGACTGTACACTTTACTGTCCAGAGGGCCTTTTTGTAGCTTGTTGCCGGTTAGAATGATCGTGTAAGTGAAGGAAAAGAGGCTGAAGAAGGACATGTTGCAGGGAAAGTGTCAGCTGTGCGTGTTTGAGGAGACAACTTTCTCAAACCTACAAGTCCAGCATGAGGAGGGCTGCAGGCCAAGAAAAACAAGTGGGGGTGATGTGGGGTTAAGACAGGTTTTGGTCTGTGTGTTTCTGTCTGCTGCCTTGTTTGTGTGTGTGTGTGTGTGTGTGTGTGTGTGTGCATGTGTTTGCAGGCCACACATCAGGCGGCAGATGGCTGGTAACATTGCCTCAGAGATTGACAGGCTTTATCGTGTGTTGGTGAGCTCCCGTCCACCACTTGTCCACCATGTGACACGGCCTGTCACACCACTTTGTCACAGTGGGAGAGAGGTCGTAAGACACGTGCAGGCACAAACACTCACACAGACACACACACACACACACACACACACACACACACACACACACACACACACACAATCCATTTCAAATTCTAGCTCAGGGTGTGTAAGAGGGGGGATGGAGACGCAGAAGGACAGATAAAGAGAGAAATAGATTTCTCATTCACTGGGGAGAAAAGTGAAGTGTTGTTCACGGATTTGAGGGCCATTTAGGAGAAAGACCCACATCAAAAATGAGCTGTTTTCTATTCATGAACTGAACTAGAAACTCCCAGTGTGAAGGGCAGAATAGAAAGTGCACAGCTGCTTACTGACTTACAGCGATTCTTAATTTGGAGGTCTGATATAGTGTCTCTCACACACACACACACACACACATGCACACGCACGCACAAGCATCAAAATACATCAGTGAGCCCTGTCATTCCCTCTCTGCTTGCTTTTCTGTATTCTTGCCAAAAGTAATTCATGATTGCCGCTGGAGAAGCTTGTTGTATGTGTACATCTTAATGTTTCTGACAGCATAGCATTTTCATCCAAAAGAGCAACCCAGCAAAAGTCAAGTGTTAACAACACTGTTGTGCTTGTAAATCGCTCTGTTTTAATGCCAGATAAATGTAGCGCAGCTAAAAAAAAAAAGACTTATTTCAAAAGACTCATAAAATGTGCTATATGCTAAAGGGCAACAAAGTCACTATTTTTAATGGGCGGAATGGTTTTCCAGCAGTACTGCGAGCTAAGACTGAAAGCTGCATGGTTGATACATAAACAAATGTCAAGTGTAATGATTTTCAATGTAGAGAAATAGTTTTCTAGGACAACAAACTGGCTGCTCCAGGTCGAAAGCCGTAATATACAAATAATGCTCAGCTGAAGTTGGAGGGGTTGGTGTTTGCAGGAGGCAAATTACAGCAAGAAACTAGGTCAAAGATAAAGGTAGTTTTCCCTTTGATGTAGGCACTGGTAAAAAAAAAACCCTCCACTTTCCACTTTTTTCACAAAATGGGATTTAATGGGTCTGGTATCACGGCAAACTGGACGTGAATAGAGATGAAACAGAATCCTTATCGTCTCAGGTGGAGCAAATGTCATCATGCTTGTTGGGGGGAACTCTTAATACCGAATATGACCTGGCCTTTTTTTTTTTTTTTTTTTTGTCATTAGAGCAGTAAGAGCCAGTCTGTTCAGAAATATAAATGCAAGCAATACAACATCTGCAAATCTACAATTTTGCAGCTGCATCACACAGGTGTTTACTCAACTCTAATCTTCAGTTATGTTTGACCTTGAGATCAGTGCACTCCATTACACCCAAACCTACATTAGAGAAGAACATTTTAGGAACACCATTCAGTAAAGGCTACATATAGTATAAATATATAGAATGTATTATGTATATTGTATATACAGTATATTATGTATATACCTTAATGATGTGCTGATTTTGGTGGCCCTTGTGGACAAACATGTTTCCATGTACACCTCGTGTTGTGGACTTAACTTATTTTTAGTACCATTTTTCTTTTTTAAATACTGCTGTTTGCAGCACGGTGGTGCAGTGGTTTGCAGGATTGTCACCACACTGCTGGTTCTAACCCAGGGTGGGGGGTTCGAATCCATGGCTGAGCCCTTCTGTGTGGAGTTTGCATGTTCTCCCCATGTCAGCGTGTCAGCGTGGGTCTCTAGCTTCCTCCCACAATCCAAAGACATGCAGGTAAATTGGTGACTCTAAATTGTCCGTAGGTGTGAATGTGAGTGTGAATGGTTGTCTGTCTCCATGTGTCACTTTGAGCATCGAACACCTTATATTCTGCATTCTGTTATTTTCTGTTCCAATTGCATCATTTTCTGCATCAATGTATGATGTAAATGTCTTTAATTTTGTCAAATAAAAGTTGTCTGCTACTTCCATATTTTCACTGGAAGGGACACATGCACACAACCTAAGTATTGAGGAAGACACGCCCCCTGCCCCCCCAAACTTTACACCTACAGTATAACTAAAATAATGAAGGTGGAACAAATTTTGTTTTCACCACTAATGAAAATGTATTTATTGATGTAAAACCACTGCAGGTAGAAGGCCAGTTCAGGACCGGTTTTGAAACCTTTCAGTTTTTCGCAATCGGTAAATGACCGACCAAGGTTGACATGTTTTCATCCGTGCTCTATCATTCAGTGTCCCTTTTAGTTTTTTCAATTATTTTCTGTGTCTCTTTGCTGATACTGTCCCAGTTTCAGTCATAATACAATGCAAAAAAAATATCCTTCCGCTTCCTCTTTATTGGCTAATACTCACTGCCAAACTTTGCCTGAGAAAGCATAAACATAGGCAAATCATTTCATCTGATGTTGTAGGGACTCAGGGACAGGCATTAAGAATTAATATATAGAGAAATATAAACTACCAGCCATTTTTTTGCTGCTGGTCTTGTTTACTTATGTAGGTCATGTAGAAGCATCAGTATTAAATTGAGACTGTTTGATAACCAGTTAAAAACTCCTTGTTGCTGCTTTAAAGGAGAGACCGCAGGTTATTCTTTCAGCCAAGTACCTCTTAGCAGTGTAATGATTTACCGATTCAAATCAATATGGTGAGCTTACCTCTAAGATGCAGCTGCATTGATTCTAACAGCCTGACTCTGGCCAAAGCTGGGAGAGAGCCGCAGCTGAATTGATGCAGGCTTGTTAAAAAATGACAGGTGGGTCTTTTCCATTGTCATATACTGCCTGTGCCGTCTGTAGCCGGTATTTTATGTAGACCTTCCAAGAGTTATGTACATCTTGTCAGATGTGTAAAATAAAAAAAAACATACTTTGGGGATTTATTGGATTGTACATTGTACATTGTAAACATGCATTACTATGCCGAGCTGTGGAGAGAGAATCCCTGTGTCCTCTTTTCACCTGCAGGGGGACAGCACGATAAAGACTGTTGCATACAGCAGAAAGATAGTAATAATAACAAAAAATGGCCTGTGAAAAGGAGCTGACAGACTCTGAACACATTGTTAAATGGATGCTGGTTGACCAAGGCCTGTGGGCTATTTATCAAACTTATAATAATTACACTCTAAAGAGAAAGGTTCTTCCCCATGCGTGAAGAATAAGACACATTTATTAAATGAGTACTCCTCTGTACAGCCTAGTGCAGGGGTCGGCAACCTTTACTATCATAAGAGCCATTTCTGACCAAAAATAATTTTCAAAAATCTGGGTGGAGCCACAAAATTTCTTTGAGACTTTTAATGAAGGTAAAAAGGTCTAAATTAGCCTATACTAATAGTCTAAATGAGCATTCATTCATGTCTTACCACAAGGTGGCGACTCTACAGGGCACTGTTCATGATTATTTGGTACTTTATCTTTGCAGAGCTGGCGGTGGAAGCAAACAAATCTGTCTGCACACTA